>NC_060277.1:77935362-77963587 GCF_021613505.1 Equus quagga | reverse complement strand
TTTAGTGCCTCCTACTGTTTGCCTGCTGTCACTCACTAGCGGATGACAAATGAATGCACAAATTGGCAGACAAATATTATCAAACAGCTGATAACTCTTGCCTGGATTTGCTATCTTGTTGGTGTGTGAGTCGGCCCATGAGTTAATGGCTGTAATTTGATGTGGCTTGCATATAACATGGTCACATCTAACAGATGACATTGTCTCTGAATCCCAGGGAAGGGGTGGGGAAGACAGGAGTAAAGGTTGTGGGATGGATTTCGCTTTCTGAATTGGCTCACTGATTCCCGGCTTGCAGAGTGACATTGGACAAGTGACCTACCTCCCTGAGCCTCACTTTGCTCATCTGTGAAATGGCAATAAATGGTAGTAGTAATACCTCCTCAAGTGTTTTTGTGAGGATCGAGTGAGCTATTCCATGGAAAGCCCTTAGCACAGTCCTTAAAACATAAGAATGGGGGTGACTTACATTAGTATTTTCACAACTCTCGACTGAATTAAATAACAGTATTTTTTCTTCTGCCAAGAGAACAAAAATTTGCAGATACTCAATCACCTAAACAAGTTTGAGGACCCCCTCCCTGACTTAGATTATCATCTAGGGGGCTCCTGAAACATCATTGCAAGAGACCTACCAATACTAAAAAATTTTTTTCTCTATATTTGGTTAATAATTTGTTGGAATTTGAGCATTTGGCACATAAAGAATCTCCTCATTTGGGAGCACACGATCGTTTTGAGGCTTCTTAAGATCCTTTAAATATAGATGTAGGTCAAATCTTCCACTGGCCAGGGCAGTATTCTGACATCTAGAAGGATCCCCATGCAGCTTCAGGTGGGATACGGGAAGCGGGAAGGAGAGCGTGTCAGGGGATCCCAGCCTCTGGGCCATGGGTCCAAGATGGGCAAGGGCAGGTCAGACCAGAGTCCCAGCAAAGAGGACGTGGCCATTAAGCCAGTTCCCTGGATTTGGAGGAAGCACAGATGGATGAAACCTGAGCCATGGGAGCAGAGCGGCATGAGCCACAAGGGTGACATGGTGCCAGCCCCAGAACGTGGAACTGGGGCTCCCCAAGCCAGCCTGTCTAAGGCAAGGGTGAGTCTTGGGGACCAGGGTCGAGCTGGGCTGCAGACAAGGCCAAGTGGGGAGAGGAGGACTCCTGTGACCAGTGCCAGAGTCCCCTGAGAGGCCACATCCTGTTCTGCAGTCTTGGAGATAGAACGTCTGCTCCTTTGTTCCCCACGCCGGAAGTAGGGACTTGATGGTTATTTGGATGAGGTGGTCCAGTGATGTCCGGGGACCATCTCTCTCCCCTGGAGGAGAGGAAGGGAGGTGTCATGCATGGCTTGCCTGTACTGCATTAGGTGCTGATGTCCTTTCTCTCATACAGCCCTCTGTGCAGGTCGGGATGCTGGTACCACCCTTTTACAGATGCGAGACTGGCTTTGGAAGGGTGAAGGAACTGGGCCGAGGTCACCCAGCCAGACTTGAATGCAAGTCTGCTGCCTCCAAACTCTTTCCTCTGCTTCTGCACTGAGCTTGGTTTCTGGAAAAATCTGAGGCATCAACCTTGTAGCAGGTGACCAGAGAGGCTAGGAAGGCAGAGCAAGCCCGGGTGCACCGGCCCTGAGTCCTTCTGCCCAGCTCAGAGGTCAGGGGACACTGGATGAAGAGTGACTCTTGCGGCATGTGTCTGCATGGCTGTCACAAGGCTGGCCCTTTCATCCTTCACTGTCCCCTGTTCCCCTGCAGGGTCCGGGCTCCTGTTGAGGGTTACTCAGTATGACAGGGTGCTCCCTGGCCCAGGGCACCGGCCGCAGTGAATTGAAAAGCCCAAGACAGCAGGCAGCTTTGTCCAGGCACAGATAGGGAGCTGGTACTTGTGTCCTCTGCTGAGCCCTGCAGGTCAGCAGCCCAGGCTGGACCCGATAGAGAGCCTTGCAAGAAGGCGAGAGACGGGGACCAAAGGGAGGTTATAACAGCCTCGGGGCAGTCCTCGGGTTCACGTTAGGCCCGTTCCTGGACATCCACGGGAAGGCGATGTTTTGGCAAGTGGAAACGGGACTTAGACTGCCCTGCGGAGGCTCCCGATTAAAGGACGGGTGCGGGAAATCCTTCTGCGGTGGCGGCACCGCGCTTCCTCCGCCTTCTAATTTATTCACCTTGCAGTGCTGTGATTTCGTCAGTGTAGATCTGGCTACACCAGGAAGACTCTCTCTGGGTGCCCTGTTCCAGACTCCATCCAGCACAAATGCGGAGCGGACTCAGGCTCCTGCCTGAGCCAGCAGAGCTGACGGAGCCACAGCATGGGGGGCTGCTCTGTGAGCCTGGCCCGAGTCGGGGAGAACTGAGGAGCAACAGCAATCGCAATCTGCTGTTCTTCACAAGACAACACAGGAGCCAGGTGTTCAAACGTCCCTCCAACTGTGGCGACAACTGCCATCTATTAGGGACTGTCTAGGCCAGGCCCCATGATAAGCATTTTATAAACAGGCTCCCAGATCTGCCCCACAAACCAATGACTCAGGGGTTCTAAGAGATGGGGAAACAGGGCTCAAGGAGGGGAGAGTGAGGGGTGCAGACCTGCTTAAGGTCGCGCTCAGGTGGTGTGAAGCTGGGAGCTGCACCCGCTCACTCTGCCGTGCATCCTGGGCCCCTTCGCCACAGCTTCTGCCCTGTAGGTGCTGGGTGGGCATGAGGAATGGGAGGCAGAGGCTGCCGAGGAAGGGTTCTAAAGCTCGCTCTGCTCTGGCCTGGGCTGAGGACCCCCGGTAGCCTCCCTCTGTCCCTCCTTACTCCCTCCTCTTGGCCTCTCCCCTTTCCTTCCTCCTCCCACCTTCTTCCTGCCCGCTGCACATCTTTTGGCTCTTGGTGACCTCAAGAGCATTTTTAGACCAGTTTGGGCCACATCAAGCAAAAGCTTTCTGGGCTTTTCTTTCCAACTGATGCTGGCCAGAGGTTCCCAGGCTCTGAGCCCCACTCCCCTGCCCCAAAGCCTACAGAGGTGGGAGGAAGGGAAGGGGAGACGTGCTCCCCATGAATAATTTTACAGTCCGGCCATGCGGACGAGCCCTGTTTTGTAGAAGTCCCGTCCTTTTGGAGTCCGGCCATTGGGGGCTTGCACTTGTCTCTTCTCGGGTATCCCGTGCGACCTTCAGAAGTCATTTTCTCCAAGCTGGGCCTCGATTTCCTCATCTACAAAATGAGGCCTTGGACTGAGTGATGAATAAAGTTCCCTCCAGCAGAACCAGTCCATACGTTTCTTACAAATGTGGTTGGGTAGATGGATAGACCAGTCAGCCTTGGGAACGGGAACTATTCCTCAGGCGCCGTCCTCGTTCATCAGCCTGTCATGTGCAAGGGGACCTGAAGGGCTGAGAGAAATGGGTTCCATTTTCTCTCCTGGCACAGAGCTCTGGCTGGCATGGGGGCATCGCCACTTTCCATTTCTTGTGGTACACGCTCCTGGTTAACAACTCCCCAGAGCCAAAGGACTTCTGCACCCTGGGGATCCTGCAGCCTGGGTTTGCTGGGTGAGCTGCATGGACATCAGGGCCTCTCCCCTGAAGGTTCGCTAGGATGGAGGCAGAACTGTGAGGAAGGGGTCCTGTGTCTGCCAGGTGCTCGGAGAAGGAGCAGATGGGCCCAAGGCATAACCTTCTCTCCATCTGCTGTGGCCTGGTGGTTGGGACCACGGATGCTCAGCCGGCTGGGGGTGGGGGGAATCAAATAGTCTTCGGAGTTAACAAGCAGCCTGTGTAAGAGGAAGGCTTCCCCTGCGGCCTCACCCTGTCTGAATCCTATATCACGGTTCAAGAGGTGGTAGCGTGTCGAGGCTGGGCACATGAGCGTTGGCACTCCAGGGTTTAAATGCTGGCTTTACCTTTCACAATTGGTGTGATTTTAGGAAAGTTAGTTGATAGAGCAAAGCCTCAGTTTCCACATCTGAAAATTGGGGAGGGAGGTGCATCGATATTTACTCTCAGTATTGTTTAACGATACAGTGATATACTGTTTATAAACTATGTAGTATAGAGCCTGACACGTGGTTCATAAGTGTAGGATGTATATTATTTGATCAATGTCTGAATGGATCCGTGTCCATCTTCCCCAGATAGCGTTAGGATGTCAGCTCCTTGAGAACAGGTGTCTTCTCTGGCTGAGTGACTGCCATCCCAGCCCCTGGAGCAGAGTCAGGCAATGTCATCGAACAAAGAAATAGAATTTGCCAGGACTGAGTGGTTTCCTGGATTACGGGGCTTTCGATGCTGAAACCAGGGAAGTCCCAGGAAAATAAGGCTGAGTTGGTCACCCTGCAGAGAAAAGAAGGGCGGGAGGAGGGAGAGAGGGAGGGAGGGAGAGGAGGATGGAAGGAAGGAACGAAGGGAGGAAGGAAGGAAGGGAAGAAGAAATTCATTCGCCCACTTTACAAATGAGAAAACCGAGGCTCAGAGAATTTATTGAACTTGCCCAAGATCCCACCACTAGCAAGTAGCACAGCAAGGATTCAATACTAGGTAATCACCAAGCAATAGTGGAAGCTATAGAAGGTAGCAAGTCCATCAACACCTTGCTGTGTGACGTCGGCCAACCTGGTCTCCGTTTCCCCACCTGTGAGTTGAAGGACTTGGAGAGCTCAGAGGCTAGCGGAGGGGGCTCCCCAGCCTTAGGGAGCTCCACGAGTCACGGACATGGTGTTGGTGGCCCTGCACCACACCCACGAGGGCTGTGTGCCTGCGAATGTTTCCAGCCTCCTCAGCAGCTCTGGGCAAACCCTGGCTCCCTTTCCGCTTTGTCATTTTCAGCGTTGCTCTTGGTGGTGGGAGGCAGGGAGGAGCTGCTCGGGTGGGCAGGAGGCAGAGCCGTGGAGATGGCTCACGTCTCCCTCGCTCCCTCCCCTGAAAGTTCCCTGTAATTAGCTTGGGTTGAGCCATTTATCTTGCAGACTCCCCATCCCGTCAGAGATATATGCCAGGCCATCAGGACTGATCACGCTGTGGCAATAACTCCCCATCCAAACTCCAGAGCCCATTTTGCACAGGGTCTTTAAGATAATTAAAAGCAACTCTATCATCTCTCCTTAAATACTGGAGTGTTTCCCAGATGAGCCAGCACCAGGCTCTCTGCTTGGAATTCTCCACCTGCAGCCCTCTGCCACACCACTGTCCCAGTCCTGCCCTCGCCCATCTCTCCAGGACCTCACCCGCCTCCTGCCCCGCCCTGCTCCTCTTGCCTGGAAGCTCCTTGAGCATTTATAGTCTGTACAGCCGATTTGGCATTCCTTATCCATGTCCTATCTCCTAACCACATTATATCTCCTGCAACAATACTGCTGTGAGTCATATTTGATATTCTCATCAATTTCATTTTATCATTCAGTAGGTGCCAGGTACCATGCTAGGATGTCTGCTTGCATTCTTTTATTTAATCTTCACATCAGTATGTTAAAGTACACATTATTACACTCATCTTACAGATGAGACTCAGAGAAGTTAAGAAACTTGCCCAGAGTCACACAGCTAGTAGGTAGATGAGTCTGGACTCAAACCCAGATCTCTCTGACTTCATGCTCTCAACTGCTACACTTCTCTGCCCTCTCCGGAGAGAGTCGGTGTATTTCACGGCACAGTGAACATAGGATATAGCTAATTAAATACGTAATAAAGGCACAAATAACATTAGCTACCATTTGGTGAGGGCTTGCCTTGCGTCAGGCACTGCTGTAAGAGTTCACTGAATCCTTCCGTAAATTATGGGTTAGGAACACAATCCTCTGGCTGTTACAGACTGGACATCTGGGGCTAGGACAAAGGCTGATGATTTGGTGTCCTTCAGGTCCTTGGCAATGTGTAAGGTGAAACAAGGGTGTGAGGATGACGGCGTGTGATGGGAGCACCTGAAGACCCTGACACATCCCTTTGCATCAGGACCTGCCTCATGGTGTCCATGGCGCCTCTAACAAGACCGTTCCACCTCAGAGCACTGGTTCCCGTGGTGAACGGCATCTGGCTTCAGGGCTTCCAGGGGCCCTTCCACATCCAGACCTTTCACTACCCTGCATTCGGGAGCTGGACCGGCCAGGACTCCTATCCTGGGAAAATCATAGGCCAGGCTGACGCCTTTCCAGGACCATCTGGATCCAGATCCGCACCTTATTTGCAGCCCTGGAAGGAACGCAGGGTCCTGGCTGAAGGTCTGAAATGACCTGCTCTGCCTTCTTCCTCCAGCTTCTGCTCTCATATTGCCCAGGGACCCAGACGGCCACCTCCCAGCCCGAGCCCGCTCAGGAATTCAGTGGAGCTGACGGTGATCCGGACACCTCCCCACTCACCCCATGCCATCACAAAACAGCGGGGACAGACTGTCCATCATTTCCCCTGGACTGGCCACTGTGGGCAGCGAGGACCCCAGGCCAACTCCCAGCCGATGTCCCAGGACTCTTCAGGAACTTCAGGAAGACCAAGCCCCCCTTAGCGTGACTTGTGTGTGTGATAGCATCTTACTGAGTGTTTTCCCATAATGCCAGCTCCTCCAAATCAGGCTCTCATGTCCAATACAGGTTTTGGAAAGTGAATACTCTGCCTTAGTTCCATTTCTGAAAACAGAATCCCGTTTTCTCAACAGCTCCCACAGTCAGTGGAGATTCCCCTCTTCTCCTTTCTAGAAAATCATTAATTGCCAGTGGGTTCTAACAATTTCACTTTTTTGTTTGTTTGTTTGATTTCTCCCAATCCACAGCTCTCCTTTAGGCCGGTAGTTGATAATTCATAAACAAGTTAAAATGAATCTGAAGATTTATTTAAAAGAAGCTGTGGGAAATCTTTAAAAAAAATTTTAGGTAAAGAATTCTTCTTTAGTGCAAAAAACCTGGTTCTAAACATTGCACATGCTTTGTGTAGGTAAATGCATGCTTAGCACTAATTGAGAAACACTTTCCTAGTTGTTGAGGAAACAAAGATAAATAAAAGTTCTAACCCTTAAAGAATTTGCTAATTGGACAGATGAGTTCCTTACATAAATACCTTTTTTAAAAAAAATGGGCAATGCAAGGTGGAGCTTCATATCAGGTGCTTTGGGAGATGAGAGGAGGAAAAGATGACAGCTGACTAGGGTAGTCCTCAAAAGATTTGTGGGAGGGCATCACGTGAGAAAGGCTACAAAGGTTAGACAGGGTTTGGCCAAGCAGAGTTGGAGGGAGTGTATGCCAGGAAAGGGAACAGATGAGTACAACGAGGCAGGAGAACCCGGAAACACATGTAGCTCAACCTGACTAAAGCAGAAGGCGCAAGAAAGCAAACGAAGATTCAAAATACAGATTAAGAATGAATGAAGAAAGCTCGCATTATTTAGCACCGTGCGTGTGTGCGCACTCATGTGCCCGCACCAGGCTTTGTGGTCTCCTAACCTAAACCCCTGGATCCTAAGGCCCTGGAACTCAGGGACTATATCCATTTTCATTTTGTCTTCCTTACAATGCCTAGCACAGTGCCTGGTGCAGAGGAGAAGCTGTAATCAGTGTTTGTTGAATTATGTTTATGGCGTTCAAAAGGCAATGGGCAATCATGGCGGTTTTGGGGAGAGAAGAGGTTAATTATGAGGGCTTTGGCACTAACAAGATTCATTCAGAAGTAGAATAGATGAGAGAAGGAGCAGCTGGGGTCTGGGAGGCCATCAAGGGCTGTTGGCTATTGGGATGCCCCCCATGACCGCCCCCAGGGGTGGCAGGAACTGGAGTGGGAGCCAGGGGAAGGGAGAGGAGAGGGGTTTGTTCAGAGATATAAAGCAAGAGGATTGAGGGTGACAGGACTCGGGAACTGGTTTGGGAGCAAAGGGCAGGACGAAGTTGCAATGACTTTAGGGTTTCAAGCCTCAAGGGCTGAGAGAAAGAGATGCCACTAGCAGAAGACTGCAGGTCAAGAGGAGAAGCAGGCTTGGAGTTGAGGCTTCTGGGGAAGCGACAGCGCATGTGACATTTGAGGCATGCTGGGCTTGAGGCCCTGTCGGGACACCTGCGAGGATGATGTCCAGCATGCAGTGGGGAAGGAAGAGCGGGAGACGAGGAAGGATCAAAGTGGAATACGAAGGGGCTCAGGCTGGAACTTTGGAAAATAGCCACATTTTGGAGGAGGGAGAGGAGCCAGAAAATGTGTGCTTAGAAAGGCAGGAGGAGAAATTCAAAAAGCACGAGCCCAGAGGAGCCAAGGGAGGTGAGGAAGCCTGTGCTGGTCGGCAGTGGGCGCTGTTCCCCGTGGAGAGGAAGGCCACCACGGAGACCACCACTGCCGCCATCTGCCACAGCATCCAAAGAATTGCTGCCGTTTCCTCAGAGCCACTGCATATGCTCCTCACAGCGGCGCCATTACAGGTAAAGAAACTGAGGCTTGGGAAGTCGAGTGACTTGTGCAAGAGCATGAACATAGCAAGAGCTGAAGCTGGGACCCGAACCTGTGGCTCCCTCACTCCCAAGCGAAGGCACTGGGTCATTCTCAGGAGGCCACTGAAAAGAGACCATTGATTTTGGTGCTTCAGAGGCCACTGATGACCATATTAGATTTCGCTATCAGTTGGGGCTCTTTCTGCGGCAAGTAACATAAATTCCAACAAACTGGCTTAAACCAAAAGGCTCAGCTAACGGAGGATAGAGATGTCATCAAGAATGATGTGATTCAGGGATTCAAATGATGTTACTAGGATCCCATGATTCCTCCTCCCTCTCCTCTAGGTCCATTCCCAACCCTGTGATTGGCTCTCCCCTTGGGATGGCAAGTAGTTACTAGCAGCCCAGGGCCTTCACTCTCTCGGGTTTGAATCCAACAGCAAGGAGAAGGGTTCTGCCTCTCAGCAGCCCCAGAGAAGGTATCACATATCCATCCTGAGCAAATCGTAAGTGGTTTAGGCCAAGATCATATGCTGCACCCTTGAGTTCCATGTGCAGCCCAGCCAAACCTTGTAGGTTGAGAGTGGGAAAGGAAGTCGTTTTCTAGGAGAATTGGGGTGCGATTACCAGAGGGAGGGAGAAGGGGTGCTGGGTGGAGTGGCAAAACCAACAAGTGTTTACTACAGCAACCTTTGGATGAAGCTTCCCCCTGGAGTGGTGCAAGGAAAGCCAGCACAGAAACAGTTAAGAATTGAGTGTATGGTTCGGACCCAATAGATGTTCATCTGAGAAGTTTGAGAAGCAGAAAAGTGGAATACAGCTGGAGGAGAAATGGGCAAATTTCATCTTGAACGTGGATAGATCTGAGTGTGTTTGTAGAGAAGAAGACCCCAAAGTGAGAAGGAAGACATTGAAGATGTGAGACGCTAGGACAATAATTAAAGAAGTGTAGCTCTCCAGGAAAAGGCGGGAGAGGGTAGGAGGAAGATCAGAGACAGCCCTAGAGAAGAGTGGGGCCCATTCGTGCTTCTAAGCTGGGGAGACAAATGCAGGAGAACAGGGAAGCCCGTGGTGAATGATGGGCTTTCTTAAGGTGGGGCGCACCTGTAAGAGTCAACATCGTCTCCAACAGAGGTCTCAGCTTTGCACAGCCGTTGAGCCTCCCCCTTGGATTATTGGTCTTGTCCCTGGACATTCATACAAAGCTTGTCCTGTGAAACATGTGGCAATTCCTCCTAACCTTTCAAAGAAATGGACCCACTTGATTCATCACTGATGCCCTTGACACTGGCAGGCAGAGACGAGGGCAGAGCACTGTCCACTCATGTGTTGTCTGCACACGCCAGCTGTCTTTGGTGCTAACCCTTTGGGTTGAATTAAGGCAGCCACAGCAGATCGTATGAAGAGTTCTAAGCATGAAAGTTAGATATAAATATATCTAGGATCTAGAAAAGGACAGTACAGGCCTGCGGGCCTTCTTGTCTACTGATCACCTATGACTACTTGATGGGCATTTATCTGCCCATGACCATGAGCCAGACAGCTCAGAAAACCACAGCTCCCTCTCCCAGCTTGCTCAAAATCTCTGCAGTGCAAGGCATCTTGATGTAATTGAAAAATAAAAATGTTTCGGAGTCAGACTGGCCAGGGTTTGAATGCTGACTCTGCCATGTCTGGGTAACCTTGGGCAGGTCACTTCAGCTGGGTGTACCACACCACGTTTATGTGCCACCTCCCATGTAGTTGGCCCTGGACATCCCTCAATCTCAGTCACTTGCTTTGCTTCCCCATTGGATCAATCCCCCAGCCACTTGGCCCGTTCTTGCAGCCATGAGGTGCTGGCCACCATCACCATCTCCTGATTCCCAAATACTGCAGATTAACTGAGCCTCCACTGAGACCAAGAGCTGGGCTTTGTCAGGCCTCTGTTGCACCTGACATGGAGGGGGCCACAGACATCCAGGTCCAGCTCCGCTGGACATACCCAGGCTCTGGCTTCCCCACTGGCTGCCCAGAAAAGCTGGATTACATAACTGGGAAGGATGGGGGAGGTAACACCCCATGGGGCCAGCTTTGAGTAGTAAAAGATAGGAGACCAGACGAAGCCAGCCAATAAATCTGATAAACGGTTAATCTCCAAAATATATAAAGAATTCATACAACTCAACAACAACAAAAAAACCACCCAATTAGAAAATGAGCAGAGGATCTGAATAGACATTTTTCCAAAGAAGATGTACAGATGGCCAACAGATACATGAAAAGATGTTTAGCATCGCTAATTATTAGGGAAATGAAAATCAAAACTACAATAAGAAATCACTTCACACCCATCGGAATGGCTATAATTAACAAGAGAAATAACAAGTGTTGGAGAGGATGTGGAGAGAAGGGAATCTTCATACACTGCTGGTGGGAATGCAAACTGGTACGGTCACTGTGGCAAACAGTATGGAGATTCCTCAAAAAATTAAAAATGGAAATACCATATGATCCAGCCATCCCACTACTGAGTGTTTATCCAAAGAACATGAAATCAGCAATTCAAAGAGACTGATGCACCGCGATGTTCCTTGCAGTATTATGCACAATAGCCAAGATGCGGAAGCAACACAAGTGCCCTGCTATGGATGAATGAATAAAGAAGATGTGGTGTATATATATGATAGAATACTACTCAGCCATAAAAAAGACAAAATTGTGCCATTTGCAACAACATGGATGGACTTTGATGGTATTATGTTAAGTGAAATAAATCAGAGAAAGACAAAAACCACATGATTTCACTTATATGTGGGAGATAAACAAAGAAACACACAGATAAGGAGAACAGATTAGTGGTTACCAGAGGAGAGGGGGTCGGGGAAGGGTGAAAGGAGTAAAGGGGCACATATATATGGTGATGGATAAAAACTACACTATTGGTGGTGAAAACAGTGCAGTCTGTATAGAAACCGAAATATTATAATGTACACCTGAAATTTATACAATGTTATAAGCCAATATGACCTCAATAAAATAATTTTTAAAAAGTTTATTACTCACAAAGTGGGGCTTGCCATGGGATAGGCCCAACAATTTCACCATTAAGCCACTTGGGTTAAGAAAAAATGTTACAGTTGCATTGTTACCTAAGCAGAATAAATTTTGAGAAAGTAATAATAATAGCTAACGTCTATTGAAAACTTACTACGTGCCAGGTGCTGTGTTAGGCTCTTTACACGCTGTCTCATTTCGTCCTTCTAAAACCCTGAAGGCGCCAAGTCAGCCCAGCTCCCCACCAGTCCAAATAAAAAAGCTCACAATTCTTTGAGAATTGGCAGAAATTGGGGAGAAAATCTCTTGATTAGAAAAGCGATGAGCTCGAAGTGCTGCTAAAAGGAGAGCAATTGGAATGTAATTTAAGTACTGTTGACAGTCTCTAGTTCCTCTGAGCAGGAATGCCTGCCAGTTGCCTTAAGCCAGAGGTTTCTCCATTGAGCTCCCAGGGGCCTCAGGGAGGGACCACTCTCCCAGGAAGGAGGTGGTGGGTGTTGCTCGAGACCTCCCACCCCTGATTTCAGTAGGGAAATGTGTGTTCAAGCATTTAGCTTAGTGGCATTCCACATAGAAAGTTTTCTTGGAACACAGTGTTTCACAGCTTCCAATATTTGAAGTGATGGGCATGGCAAGGTATTCCATTATTAAATATAAATGTTAGCTCGCCTAAGAACACATTAACCCCTGGTCCAGGCTGTGATTTCACCGCATATGCCAAGGGCAGGGTGAAATCGTGCGAAGGGCTGAATCTGCTGTGGGCAGAGGCTGCCGCTGACATTCTAGTTCTCTCCAGGGCCCCTGGGTTTTAGGGGGTCGCACCTCTCCTGTGTACATAAAGACCACATTTCTCAGCCCCCTTTTATAGACAGGTGTGGCTGTATGCCTAGGTGTGGCCAATGGGATGTAAGCGGGAGGGTTCCAGATACTGCCTCCTTCCTCCGCTCCCTTCACCCTGCTTCTTAGAACCCTGGAGCGATGGCCCAAGCTGCTGGCCCATAAACCATGAGGACAAGGGTGACGCCCTTGAGATGGTGAAGCAAAAAGCCAGAGGCTGCCTGGTCCCCGAGGACTTGATGGCTCAGTACCGCCTACCCCTGAGCTCGGGCAGGAGGGGACCAGGTCTCCATCCTGTTGCAGCTCCCATGAGTGGGGTTATCTGCTTCTTTCAGCTGACTAAGCTCTAACTGGTGTGCTCTTTTGTAGATTAGACAGAGGTTCCTAATTGAAGTGTTATCCTCTCTGGATGATAAAGAGAAAAGCATCTTCTTTCCTTCACTCTCCCTCAAAGGGATCTTCAAAGGGCTGTTTGCAGTGTGAAAACTGAGCTTCTGTGAGGAATGCATTGTGACCTTGCCAGCAGGCGCCCCCTCTGGGTATGGCACCAACATGGGCTCATGTGGTCCTACTGGACCGGTAACCAAGGGTGCCGAGACACTGTCGGCATTTGCTCTTCCCTCAGCCGGGCTTTCTCAGCTTTCTGTGGCTTTGCCCGTGGACATGCTTCAGCACATACATGAAATAGCCTCCACTCCCTCCCCACTTGACACATTCCACCTCATCCTCGTAGATCCAGTTTCTATGTCACCTCCTCAGAGAAGCCGTCCCCAACGCTCTGAAGTAAAGCCCCCCACATTATCTTCATGGTCTTATCATAGCACTTGGGAGGATGCTATAACCCTCTGTTTACTTTCAGGGGGGCGGTCTATCATAGTTGATTATCCAGGCATAGTTACTGAGTGCTTACTACGTGCTGGACCATGTGCTAGCTGCTGGACAGGTGATGATGAACAAAACAGATGATGGTCTGTCCCCTGCCCTCATGGAGTTTATGGTCCAGGGAGAAAGACAACCAATTAAAATGCATTAAAAATTGTGATCAGTTTTGTGGAAGAAAAGAGAATGGGATTCTGTGAGGAAGAAGAGCAGGCCCAGGGATGTCTGCATCATCTTGATGGAAGAGTAATGCAAGTTTTAGTATTCAGCTAAAAATCTGCAATTAAGAGGCCAGGTGGTGGTATCGGGCAGGTCTGGGTTTGCACCCTGGCTACACCACTTCTTAGCTGTGTGGCTTTGGGCCAGTTGTTTAACTTCTCTAAGCCTGATAGGTAATGGTGCCTGTCTCATCAAGTC
Source organism: Equus quagga (assembly GCF_021613505.1). Taxonomy (NCBI): domain Eukaryota; kingdom Metazoa; phylum Chordata; class Mammalia; order Perissodactyla; family Equidae; genus Equus; species Equus quagga. The sequence continues at coordinate 77,950,040 of NC_060277.1, read as the reverse complement.
CCGCGCACAGTGCTGGGCGCCCAGCGAGTACTCAATGAATGTGCCCTCTTGTTATTGTTGCGTGTATCATCCATCTAGACTATGGATGTTCTGAGGGCAGATTTTTCTCCTTCTTCCTCCTTGCATCCCGGGCGTAGGATATGTAGTTGGCATTCCCAGAAGTCGTTTGGATAATAATAGCCAACATTTACTGGACCCTCCTATGTGCCAAGCACTGTTCTCAGTACTTCATGGGCATTAACACATTCAACACTCATAATAATTCAATGAGTGCTGCTTTACCCATAGTTAACTGATGAAGACACAGAGACCCAGAGAAACTGAATAACTTGCTCAGGATCACATGGTCAGCACGTGGGGGAACCGGGGCTCAATCCCCAGCAGCCAGCTCCAGAACCACCACATCGCATGGCCTCTGGAGGATGCAAGAAGCCTATCCATCATCGCGAAGAAATGCAGTCTCCTTTATTAGGGTGTAGGCTCTTAAAAGATGTACTAATTTGAGAAAAGTATTCCCCCACAAATTATATAATAATCATTTCCACACTCTCTCATTAACTGTGGGTGATTGAAGAAGTAAAACAAATAGAATTCTTCACCTCTCAGTTGTCATTAATGAGACTCTCCCGGGAGCTTCCGGTTACATGGCACGTATATCTGAGCAGGAGCAAGACATCGCTCCCCACGCTCATCCGCCCGCACCGTGTCCGGCCGCCCTCGCCCACCTCCCCCGGCCTGTGGGCTCTGAGCCCCATGCTCTGTGGTTCCTGTCTGCCTCTGGCAAGTTCTGCCATCTTCTTCCCACTTTCTCTCTTATTAAAACACCTTCACCCGAAGGCGTCTGTGAGATGAGAAGTGTGCCTGCCAACTCACCCTGGGAAGCCAAAATGCTTAAATTGCTTCTTTGATTTTCAAAAAAGCCTATGTTATTTGGAATGGAGAATGGCCTCACCTTGTCCTTGTGGGCCTGCTGTTCTGGGATATTTTGTTAGAAACGATGGGAGAGGATAACGCCTTACATGCCCACAGCTCCTCTTGTTACAGAAATTGTAATGAACTGCCGAGAGTGCGGGCACCACTGCTGTTCTCTTGATTAATGTTTTCCGAGGCGTGGGGATGCGTCTGCCTTTAGCTGCCCATCCCAATTATCCAATTATGTGAGGAGGGCATCGCGGGAAATTGTCGATGAGGCAAACCATTGGCGACCCCAAAGGGTATTGTCAGAATGGTGACAGGCTCTCCAGGCTCTTCATTCAACGGCTAATGAGGGTGCCCTTTTCTGTGACTCAGGGCTGATCCTGGGCTGAAGATGTAACTAAGGGAATGGACAGGGATGCCAGGTAAGCGGTGGGGAGAAGGAAGGAAGGAATACGGCGCTAGGGCTAGAAGGACCACTTCACTAGAGAATTTCAAACCCGATACATTAGTAAGTACTAGCGGAGGCGGTACTAGGTCTTTAATTCTGGGTTAAGTTTTAAGCACAGGACAGTATATTAGAATCCAAATGCCCGGTTTCAATTTCTAGTTCTGATCTTTTACTAAAGACAATGGGACTCTCTGAGACTCAGTTATTTAATCTGTGAGATGGAGTGGTAGTGTTTCTCATAGGGCATCTTAGCCAGGTGTATGTGGCTGCTAGGAATAGTAACCCGTTTAAGCCGACTCATTAAATCAGAACTGTTGGAAGGGTACGGTGGTATGTGTTTCAGGGAACTCAAGGACAGAAGTCCTGCCAGCCTCACGGGGGCCTGGAATCAGGAACTGAGATGCCATTAGGAACTGATTAGCTGCACTTTCTTGATTTCTCCATCTTTTTCTTTCTCTCTCCTTCTCTCTTTCTTTCTGCTTTTCTCTGTGCATTTGCTTAATTCATATCTCTCTGTCTCTGCCTCTCTCGCTCTCTCTTTTTGCTTCTCTATGTACATGGCAGAAAATAGACACTCCAACATTGTGCCCTTGGCCCCTGGGTCTATATCATCTCAAGTCCAACAGTCACTGGAATTGTTGAGTCCAGATTACAAATACCAAAGGAAGAGGATCTGGTTGGCCCAGCTTTGGTCAGGGATTTGGACAAGACCACACAGCCTCCTGCCCACCCAGTGTGGCTGAGTAGTCAGCAGCTGTGAGAAGGGAGTATGACAGGCTTTCTAAGAGGAGGTGCCAGGACCGAGAGTGATGGAAGGCAGCTGTGCACACTGGGCTGCTGCGAGGAGTAAACAGGATAATGGGAATTTCTCAGTACAGCCTATGAGAATTCAGGGCCCAGTGAGTGCTAGCAAAACCTACTGCAAAAGCAGCTTAAAATTCAATGTGAGGGGCAAAACTAATGTGCACGTAAGGTGTCTAACATGGTGCCCGGCATTGAGCATGTGTTATTTTCATGTCTTATACTCAAGTCTACAACACAATGTGCCTGGCCGATCATCAGTGTTTAATAAATCCTTGTTGAATTGAGAAGGATGACATTGAGGCAACCAGAAGAAAGAAAAGAATTGAAGAGAAACAAACAATATGAATGAAGATTTAGAGCAGAGCTGAGATAAGCCTGGTGTGCTCGTGGTGGGATCAAATGAGAGAGTGAGTGACGAGTCACAGTGGGAAACAAAATTGGAGGACAAAGAGAGGTCATTTTCAGAGACCATTGGGAGACAAATAGAGAAGGTCAAACGGGAGGAGTGAGGGACTCCTCAGAGGCCATTGCAAAGTGAGGCTGCCAGCCCCTGCCCTTCCCAACTCTGCTTAGCTGCAGGGTCTCATCCTGCCCAGTGCCTGTGTCAAAGGAAACCAGGCCTTAAGAAGCCCCACTCCCATCAAGATCAGGGGGGCTGGAGTTTGTCTTGCTACCTGAGCCCTAGTGTCTACTGAGCTGTAGACCTCATCTCATTGGTCTTTATACAGCAAAGGCATGAAATAGGGCCTCCACTTCTGGGGTTCCTGACTTATCCTCCCTTCCCACATCCTGATCTCTAGCCCTTTGGGTTGAGAAACTGATTCCCTGTTTCATCTTAGCCAGTCCCCTCCCCCAAGGACCAGATCTTAGCTCTACATACCCAACCCTCGGTGGGGGCTGATTATATCCTAGATAGAACCTAAAGCCAAGAGAGCATCTTCCACCTGGTTGAAAAGAAGTTCTGCCCAAGAGATCAGACACCCCTCAACATCCATCAGGCCAGTGTGCCCTAACTTAGGCATGGCCCACGGACTCAGTAATTTAGAGTACAAGGCCTTCCAACCAGGGCGATCACTCTCCATGGCCCAACTCACAGCCAAATGACCTCCCTGTCCCCAGCAACCTCCCCGTTAACATCCCAGCAGGTCTTGAAGCCAAGGCCACAGAGCTGATGACAGAGCCATTTTCATCCAAATGATGCAAAGTCCTAGAGAAATGTCGAGTGTCCTGTAAGATACTTACATTCCAGCAGCCCCATAAGAGGGAGGGAGTGGAAACAATATTCTCAGGAGAGACTGGGTGGCGTTCTGTTTGGCCAATAGTATGGCCTCATATGCAGGCAGGTGTTTATAGAACATACAGTGAGGGGAGAGTTTTGTTCTCCACCTTGAACCTATTAAAATACCAAGTGGTTTCCCACAAGCGGAGAAGGACACACGTTCAGCCTCAGAACAGGTGCATTTCCACCGTGCCAGTGCCTTCCCCAGGTTGCCAGAATGTTGGTGGGGGTGGATATATTTGGTTAGCATGGATGGGAGGCCCCACTTTCACTGGGTGAACTTTTCAGGATCACGGAGGTCTCCAGGTTGGGAAGATATCCCAGACAGCTGCCAAGGGAGCAGATGTCAGCCACGTGTCAGCTTCTTTTAAGAACGTCAGCCTGTGACCCGCCTCACAGACCTGTCCTGGGTCGTTTCCCCATTTGTCTGTCAGCAGACTAGCTGCTCTCCCTGCCCCAGTAGGGTGGAGACTGGCTTCAGAGTACACCAGTGACAACCACTTTCCTCCTAGGTACCATTTCAGACGATGGGTGGTTGACTGAGTCCTGTATCTACAAGTTCAAACCCTGCGTTAGCATTTCACTCCCTCCATTGTCCCTCCTTTACAGATTATCTGCCCTCACACATCACCCTGCTAGAGGGTGTGCGCGGAGCACTCCTTATTTGTCAGCACATGTCTCTGCAGCAAGGGGCTGGAGTGAGCTCTGATGCAACGGAGAACGTCGCACGGGTTGACGGTAGCTCTGGCCTCTGATGAATGAAAATTTTCTGGCTGTCCCATATCGGCATTTCTAGTGAGATATGAAGTCAGTCACGTCTGCCCTGCATCTGAGCCAGGACCGGTCTGAGTGTCTGTTAGGGACAGCGCCCTCTGGATGCCCAGGTCGGTGGTGGAGTGAAAGAGCAGGGCCTTTATAGTCGTCCCTGCATGAGTTCCAGTCCCAGCTCTACTGCTTAGTAATTAGGAAAGCATTCACTTTCCGAGAGTCCTGGAAGGTCTCCTCTCCCAATGAGAGGAGTCTTAATAGTTTTCTCCTGGTGATAAAGAACCTCTTGGACTAGACAGTTCAAGCAAATTTTCTCGTACATAGAACTACATAATGCGTGTAACTATTTGCATCCCATAAGAAACATCTGTGCCTGGTGATGGGACTCTAAGCCTGTGATGTGCAAGATGATTCCTCTGTCTGAGGCTCTGTATCCACCCCAAGATTCTCTACCCAACTGAAGATTTCATGATGGCTTCAGCCAGCTCACAGGGGAAGAGCATTCTGGAGTTATGGCCACCATCTCCTTCCCATGCATTCCTGCCTGCGAAGATGTTGTTCTGACGAAGTGCTGAGACCAGGAGAAGATGCAATGGCACAGCCCCTAAGTCCCTGTGGGAAGAAGTCACCATAGTAACCGAGCCCAGAAGGGTGGTGTGGCTTTTGCGTCTGACAGCATCTGTGCTGAGGCCTTCCCGAGGGCTGCGGAGAGCTCTTCCGGTGGTCCCCACTCATCGTGGGGAACCACGCCACAGGTTCCAAAGGCACCACTCATCAGGCCCAACGAGAGGGAATGTGGAAGAGTGTGAACATCGTGGTCCTTACAGTGTTTCCTGAGACTCTTAAACTTGCTCTCATTACACACAGCCCTCCTCTGGGATAGACCAGCAGCTCTCAACAGAGGCTGCATGCTACAGAGTTCTGGAAAACACAGATGCCGCAGCTCTGGCTCAGAACATTTGAACCAGAGCCTCTGGGGATGGATCACAGGGATTTGTATTTTTAAAGCTCCCCAGATGATTCTAAAGTGCAGGCAGGATGGAGACCCACAGCTTGACACTGGTGCTTCTCAAATCCTAATGTGCATACAAATCACTTGGGCATCTTAAATTGCAGATCCTGACTCCAGGTCTGGGGGGAGGCCTGAGACTCTGCCTTGTGGCCCTGCTGATGCTGCTGGGCTGGGGGCACGCTTGAGCAGCAAGGCCCTGTAGCCTTCCTCATCACCACAGCTGTAATTGCCTAAACCCACCTGCAGGTTCAGCCCTGCGCTCCCATCTCAGGACCAGCTGTGAGCAGGAGAGACTGACTCAGCTGGAGGCCCTCCTGAGCCCGGCTCTGAGTCTCACCATTGGCAGGAGGGGTTTTTGGAAACTGGACCCTCATCTCACATCCAAACCCCTGGTTGTATAATTCAACTTTCTATTCCCAACTGTCATCCTCTCCCCAAACCAGTACCCATAGAACAGTGGGAAGCAAATATAAAACTCTTCCATGTTTAAATAAACTGGGAAAGGGGCCGGCCAGTGGCGCAGTGGTTAAGTGCACACGTTCCACTTTGGCGGCCTCGGGTTCGCCGGTTCGGATCCCTGGTGCGGACATGGCACCGCTTGACAAACCATGCTGTGGTAGGCGTCCCACATATAAAGTAGAGGAAGATGGGCATGGATGTTAGCTCAGGGCCAGTCTTCCTCAGCAAAAAGAGGATTGGCAGCAGACGTTAGCTCAGGGCTAATCTTCCTCAAAAAATAAATACACTGGGAAATTCAGGGCTAACCAAAATTGGAATTTGAATAGGTTTCTCTACCATAGGATTTATCAGAGTACTTAATATGCAAATATGCATCCTGAAATCTGAAGGATGCAGTGCTTTCCAAACTTATTTGACTACAAAATACTGTATTTGCAGGCCACCTAATAACATTTCACAGACCTGGTTGGCTATAAAACCCATTTTGGAAAATGCTGCTTTAGATTTATTTCCACAGACTTGAGATAAGCGTGGGGATAGATTAGCATGGAGATTGCTGGGTGGAATTTTCTGTCCGCATGCGAGAAAGGAGAACCCTCCATGGACCATCATAAATTGTTCATGTGTCTGCAACCACGAGAGAGAGAGACAGAGCCTGAGAAAAAGATGGTCAAAGGTGCTAATTTGCCACAATTTTGAGAAATAAGGGGGCTAATTTTTACGGCTGCTGGAAAGGAATAAATTGCTGCTGCAGTGTTTATGGCACCGAGGAGAAAGGTTGAAACTAAAATATTCTTGCAAAGTCAAAGGTCTCTGGAGACGGGCCAGTGGAATGGATGCTGCTCTGTCGAGAATATAATTTCTTCTCTTCATATTTATTATTTTTGAATAATAATGGGGCGAGGGTATGCACACGGGGAAGCCTGCTGGATATGAGCGAGTATCACATGCAGTGTGTGGCAGCATGCTTGCTGTGATGTTTGTTTTCATATGGATTTGACATTAATTTCCTGGAACTTGATGAATTTGGGGGAAATGGCAGCATCTTCACAGTTCTGGTGGGATTTCTGCTCTTATATTCTGTTCCTTGAAGAATTGAAGTCTTACTGTTTTTCCCCCAAAATATGGATTCCTAGCAAACTCCGATCAGTGGTTGGGAACATTTTACCCATGGGTAGAAAGCCCGGGGGGTGATTATCTTGAATCGACTGCTGGAGCCCCAGCTTACTCACTAAACTCAGGCTGGTCAGCCCTGGTACCTGACCCAGCCCAGCACGGATGCTCATGTCTGGGCCCAGCCATACCTGCTGGACACAGAGGCGTGACGTCAGGACACCGGTGGATTGCCCTGTCCACCATATTGCTGATTTTTGATATCTACTTTAAAACAGACGACTCCAAAAGTAGGAGCCTCTGGCACCAGCTGAATGGAAAGGTGTGCGTTTCAGAAGGCACCCTAGTTTGCTTTGTGTAAACTGGATTCTGTGTTGTTACGCTGGATTTATTTTCTTTTCAGATGCTGTTGGTTAAGGCTTAGTTGCACTCAGTAGAAACAAGTCTGGGTAGTTGAAGGGAAAGACATTTGTTACCAGGTCTTAGGCGGCTTACAAAATAATTGGTAGGGCTGCAGGAACAGGATAAGCTCGCTGTAACGATTCCTGGTCCCCAGAGTCAGACCTCTTGCTGCAGTAGATTCCTCGCATCTCCCAGGATCCGCCCTGCCTTTTCCCCCAGAACTCGGGTGCCAATCTGGGTCTTGGATAAATGCATCGAGTTAAGAGAACCTAGATCAGGGTCAGACCCGTAGGTGCAGACAGGCTGGGAAATGCAGATTTTAGCTTTCCTAGTTTCTGCAGTACGGAAAGACATACAAAAAGGAAGTCAGAACAGTTGTGGGATGAGCAAATCTGCCATTCGTGTCACTGGAACAATAGGGCATCGTGACAATATCGTTGTCATTAAACGACTGATGAAACTTCTTATACCCATGAGGCATGTGTGGTCCCTCCTGGTTGGAGAAGCAGCACCACTGATCAGAAGAAAGCTGCCAAGACGATTTTGCAAAGTTCTGGAAACCAGGTCAATATCACTACACCTCTGTTTGCCAATTTCACAGTATTTGCTGCACTGTCAAAATTCTACCCCATTAGAATTCTGGAACTTAAGGGGCCCCTGGGGACGAGCCTGTTTGCACTCCTCATTTCATAGAGCTTATCACATAGTTTGCCAGCTCCTCATTTTCCAACCTGTCTTCTCGGCTAAAATGTGGCTTTGCAGGACCTGTGCCTTAGTCATCTCTTTGTCCCACTGCTGAGATGGATTCCAGGCGTGTTGTGGGTGCTACATGATCAAAGACGGGAGGAGGGGAGGAGGGAAGCCTAAGCCCACATAGGCGGATTCCCCTGACCCAGGCCTGCCCCATAGACTCCGGGGAAGAGCCAGGTGAGAGCCCAGACTCCCTCCCTCTGTGGGACGTCTCCCCCTCCCAGGTGGGAGGCCAGTGGCAGGAGGAACAGCCACAGGGATGAGGCTGCTGAGAGGGGTGTCCCTTTTCCAGAACCTTCCATGACTGCCGCTGTGGCTGCAGTCCCACAAGCGTGCCAAGTTAGGAGGGAGGGGGGCCAGGCAGAGGCATGGGTGAGCCGGAGGGGAGAGTCGACGGGGAAAAAGAGGAACCCTCTCCCCAAAAGAGGCAGAGACTGAAGTACAAAACCAGGGACCCTGGGAGGCAGAGAGAGGAGGAAAAGGGGGCAGCCGATCAGAGGAGCAGGAGGGCTTGGCCCTGGGGCACACCTGAGAAAGGATGCCACCCTTGGCTGGATGCTTTCTGGGTTTGTTGGAGCCTAATGCATAAGAGGCACCTAAATCCAGGGGGCCAGCGCCCAGGACCAGGAACCAGCCCGGTCAGAGGAACAGCAAGGCACTCACGGTGGAAACCCGCAGCCTCCTGTGTGGGAGTCCCCTGAGGCTCGCCGCGCAGCCCACAGACAGCAAAATGGTTCAACGGGCAGCGCCTTCTGTTTGCTAGGCGCCCCTCCTCCTCCACCGTCTTGTGGGCGGCCTCATGCCTCACTGGGTATGTATGAAACTGTCTATTAGGGCGTCTTTATTGCACATTGGTAAGGAAACGCTATGAAAAGAGACCAAGTGTTGCTGTTCTGAGGTTAAGCCCTTTTCACCAGGCTGATGAATAACCTAACAGAGATTCTTTACTTGTCGTGAGTCAGAATAACATAGTTAGTGTTTGGATTTGCATTCCCACCCCAGCAGTAATGGGCATTACACAGTAGGGCATTTATTTTAATGAGCAGGTACAGGCTCTCGGTGGCTGGAGGGACCCTGGATGGGGTGTTTGCTAGACATAAATTCTTATGATTACATGTTCTATGAGGACGTGAGCACCTCAGGAGGGACTCTCCAGAATCATATTCAGAACCAGAAAGCAAAACCACGAACAAGGTTCCTTTGCTGGTCGGTCCCAGGAGACTCCATCTGGAGGATGAGTGTGGTAATGACTGCCTTCCTCCCCAGGTTCGGCTGGCTGGTCAACACAGCCTGGCTCCATTCCCCTCTCAGGCTTGAAGAAAGTACGTGGATACTTCTTAATGGATGGAGGAGAGGGAGGAAACTAACTTTGCTAGTGTCCACTATATGCTGAGTACGGTGTGTTACCTAGGTTAACTTTTGAAATGCATGGTAACCTGAGAGAAGGAGATTGCCATGCTCACGTGACCAGTGAAGGAATTAGGCTCCCAGAAGTTAAGATAGGATACTCTACCCCTGCCCATATAGTATTGTACCATTTATTCATTCAATCGTCTATGAAGACTGCTGTGTACAGTTGTATGGGTTGTGCACTGCACAACTCCGAAAGGCTCAATTCAGGGAGAGTGCTCTGAAATTTTGAGGTTCAGAAGCTGCACAGTTGTATGAAATATATCAAGTGCTGGGGAGTAGGAATATACAACCTTACATATGCAACATGAAGAGATCTATATATAAATTACATATGATAGAATATCATTGTGATTAAATTTTGAAGACAAGTTTCAGGATTTGAAGTTTAAGTGAGAGAGTCCCCTTACGTATCTGATGCTGGGTCCCCCCCCCACCACCACCACCATCTTGTAGAGGAGGGATTTAGACTTCTTGACCAGAGGTAACACACATAATCACTTCCCCAGCCTTGTCCTGTTGACTTCTGGCTTCTTCCTGGAGTCTCTGACTGTCACTCGTGCGTGGCTCAGACGTTGTGTCTCTCCTTCTGCGTTGTCTGAGTCAGATCCTGGCCATCCTCTGGCTGTGGCCGCACTGGCTTGGGGCTCACGTCTTCCGGAGGGAGGCTTGCTCTGGGAGTCCACCCCTGGTTTCAGCTTCGTTACTCCCACCCCAGTGCTGACAGCTGGCTGTGGTCTCGCCTCATTGGGTGGCTGAGCTAGGACGCGGAGAGGTGAGATCCTTCGACAGCACCACCTCTGCGGGAAACTTGTCTGCATCTTCTCTTTGGGGAGTTTCTTCAGAGCTTTGACTCAATCTTCTGTTGTTTCTTCAAACATGAGAATCTTTCCCTTTGGGAAATGAATATGAATTTGGGAAACAAACAGAAGGCATTGGAGGAAGGGGGGAAGTTGAGTCCATCAAAGTAAGATGTGACTGTAAAAATGGAAGCTAGTATTCTCATACACCCTGTAACCTGTCAATAATTGTATATTTTCTGTATTTAGAATTGAGATAAAATTGAGAGACATCCTACTAAATAACTGATCAATACTCATCAAAAGTCCCCAAATCATGAAAGAGTGAGGGGTGGTCACAGATCGGAAGAAACTAAAGAGACATGGCAACTAAATGCCACATGGGACCTTGGATTCGATCTTGAAGCAGAAAGAGGGCACCAGTGGAAAAGCTGATAAATCCAAATGATGTCTCTGGCTTAGGTAATAGAATGGTGCCCATGTTAATTTTCTGGTTTTAATCATTATGCTGTGGTTGCGTGTGTTGTCAGCATTAGGGAAAGCTGGGTGAAGAGTATATATTTTTGTAGTTTCTCTATAAGTCTGAAATTATTGCAAATAAAAAGTTAAAAAAAAAGAACAAGAAATGTGGATAGGGCACCCCATCTAGGGGTAAAACGAAATTAAATGTCTTTTTGGAATCCCCTTTCCCTGCCAGCATCTTATATGGTTGCAGGAAAAATTTATCGCCATCTCATTAACCCAGAGCATCTTGCCATCACTGACTCTTCCAGTTGGAGAATAACTGGTCACCGTTACCATAACTGTCCCAATAACCTACCTTCATCATCCCTTTGCAGTTTCCTCCATGGCGTCCCTGATGTAAGCCACCTCTGGCTGCCATCCTCACTCTCTCTCGTTTTTGAGGTTGCTTTGATGGTCCACCCAACAGAGCCCTCTCCTCCCAGAAGCCCTCCCACAGCTGCACCTGCAGGGCTAGATTCCAGCCACTGGTGGGCTCCCCCGTCCCATGGGCTCCAGCTGAGTCAGACCTCAGCCCAGCCCTTCAGCTAGAAGGCAACAGCTATGAAACTAGACTTTCAGATACATCTGAGCAAAAGCAATGTTTTGGAAATCGTGTGTAGCTTTCCAAAGAGATTAACTATTTTGAATTGCAACACCCTTTGACACATGTGGGTGCGTTTGTTGCAAATGCACTTTGCCATGACTTTTGCGTGTTGCCAGTGGCTTCAAACTGGACTTCCAGTGAAAGTCAGTATGAACCAATTAGAGAGAGCTGGACACATTTTATTCAATTCGAAACTGTTTGTTAAATACCAGCATGGAGCAGCCGCTGTACTATGTAAGGGAGCACAAAGATGATTAAGAGATGGTCTTTGACCTTGAGCAGTGCAAAGGGGGTGCGGGGGGGGGGGGAGAGATGGTACGGTCTGCTGTTGAATGTGAGGGGGGGAGGGGGGGGGGGAGAGGGAGAGAGGCTCTTGGGCAAAACCATCTTTTTTCCTGGAGCCAGGAAAGGGCATTTGACAGATGCTGGGCAGAATATCAATGAAGTTGGAAGGAGGAAGTGGCTCTGAGTGTGTCTCATCTTGACACTCAGTATTGAAATAGCAGCTCACATTTCTCTCCCAAGTCCCTCCTTTTCAACGTCCTTCTGTTGGCCACACACACAGGTAACCCACTAACACTTGACCCAGTATGACGCCGACTCCCCAGTGTCCCTGCACTTCAGCATCATGTGGAGAGCTTTAGTAAAATGTCCCAAAGCCCCCACCCACCCATCCCAATTCGCTAAGACCAAGGAGCTTTTCCTTATGGGTGTCTGACTCATTTCAAGCAAGGACGTCCTTCAGTTGACCTTTACTAGGGGGGCGTGTATTCTCCGGGTGCTTGCAAAGACGGTGAGCAATGGGTGGGGCCAAGGCCACCACATCGCATAACTTCAGGGGCCACCAGGATCAGGGAATACAATGTGAGCGTTGCCTTCTATGCTGAGACCAAGGATGTCTGGGTCCCCAGAGGCAGTGTGGATTGTAATGTATGGAGTAAGCCATTTCCCTTACCGTAAATGGTACCCATTTAGTCCAGAGAGGACTTGGGTTAGTCAGCTTCCCAGAGGGCCCAGGCTCTGTTGAGGTGAGGTTGGAGCCACTCCTGAAGCCAGAGGGGGGATTCATAGAATCCACCAAGCCGCAGAGAGCCCCCCAGAGGAGCCGGGCCGTTGGGCTAATGCATCCTTGCAGAGCTCCCGTGGGCCAAGTAGGAGGACCCTGCCGGTCTTCCTCCGTCAGCATTTCGCGTCCACTGCACAGCTGAGGAGTGACAATGAATATTCATCCCCTGGCTGTGCCAGAGTCACTTGACTCTCTGCATATGCAAAATCAGAACTTGCTTGGGCTGGCAGGGAGGGATGCTTCCCTCAAAGGAAACATTGGATGGAGTGGGTTGAACCGGTGGGGAAAATGAACTGGTGATGAGAAACGGGAGCCATATTACTGAAGTGACTTCCATTTCGGCACCGGCTTGTAAGACGCCATCCCAGGGGAGGGGAACATTTGGACCAACACAGTCTTGCTCTGAAGACAGGTTGAGTGGGGCTCCTGGTCAGCCCTTTATTTGGCCTCTACCAGGCCCTAAGGCAGAAAGAGAAAGGGAGCACAAATAAGTAGCATCTTGGCCTAGAGGCGACTGGAGCTTGGCTGGATAACGACATAAACAGAGCAACACCTCTTGAGGCCAGACTGCCTCAAGGCTAAGCACACAGCAAATGTGGATTTGAGAAACCTTGTTCCTTATTGAGTACCTACTGTATGCTGCGTGCTTTGCATTTTTTATCTCATTTAATCCTCGTAATTGCCCCGCCAGGGCAGCTCCTGTCGTCTCCATTTTACAGATGAAGGAACTCAGGCTCAGAGAAGTGAAACGTCTTTGCTGCTAAATCACGCACCCGGTAAGAGGCAGATTCAGGATCTGAAGTCAGGTTTTCTACAGTCTCCAGTCCATGTTCTTGCCTCCCCGCTGTTCTGCCTCTCATGACGTGATTTAAAGAGAAGCCCAGTATTTCAGGACGTGCGGGGTAGACGCTGGATCACAGCGTGGTGGAGGGTCACCAAAGAACGTTCCCCACCAGGACCGGCCCAGCCTGGGAAGCCCTCCAGACATCAACCGTGCTCAAATTAGGAAGGCTTTTAGAAACTATTTGCCTATTGGCCCCAGCTAAACTAGGCAAATCCCCTAAGGGGCGGTTTGGGCTCCATTTTTTCTTAAGAGAAACACAGTCTAGCATGAACGGGAGCTGTCCTTCAGGTGGACACTACAGGCCCAGAATGTCAGGCCACACTGCCTCAGGGCTAAGCACATGGCATGGAGTGAAACATTCAACCTTTGCCACCATCCTGCCACTGACCCCATTTACTCAGATGGGGAACTAGAGGATGGGAGAGCTTAGATGCCCTGCTTGAAGCCAGGCATTGAGGAAGTTCAGAGCTTGGTTATAAAACCTGGTGGTCCAGCCCGAGTCTGACCTTTCCCAGAATGGGCCAGAAGGACAGCACGGGCAGCGGCTATCAGAGCACGCCCCGCATTCCGGGAGTTCAGGCAATGTTCCCATGAATGCCCGCAGTCAGAACTGGAAGGGCCTGGGGCTTTCTCCAGGTCCACTGCCTTGTGGACCGCAAGGAAGACTAAGGCCCAGCAGGGGCCCGTGTCTTGTCTGTTGCCATGTGGTGACTTGAAAATAGCCCTTGTCTTTTGTTGATTGATTATCGGCCCCACTATTATTAACCCCATTTTACAGATGAGGAAAGTGGGGCCCATCAAGTTAATGGACTTGCCCGAGTTCACACAGCTACTGAGTGTTGAAGCTTGGAGTCAAACTCAGGTCTGAATCCCTCCGTGTGTAGATTCAGTCACTAGGTGATGTTGATGTGACTCTCACAATGGTGGGAGGTGAGGGCACCCAGAGGGGAGCAACTCACTCGGCTGTGTCTGTTCTCCACTCAGAAATATGTAATAATGGACATCATGAGGCCCAGTGTGTGTGTGCACGCACACACACACACACACACACCCCGCTTCTCTCCGTCTGTCCTCCCTTCTTGTTCCCACCTCAAGAGCTCCAGCAGGCTTGCCCCCCCATTATCCAAATGCACTCCGGGTTTGCACCCAGAAGCTTAATTTCACATCTGGCAGGAAGCAATTGTGCAAAGTTGCTGAATCCTCTCCTCCACCTCCTTAGGGGGTTCATCAAACCCCATCATCCCAGAAGTGTCAAAATATTTTCCATTCCCAGCAAAAACAGAAGTAGCACAAAGTCAGAAAGTCCCTAACAATGAAATCTAAAACCAAGCGGCTTTAAGAACAAAATGCTCCTTTGGGATTTTGTGGGGCTGTAGCTTTTGCCCAAGAGGCATGTAGTTGAAAAAGCCCAGGGGCCGGCCCGATGGCAGGGCAGTTAAGTTGGCCCATTCCACTTCGGTGGCCCGGGGTTCGCTGGTTCGGATCCTGGGTGAGGAC
>NC_060277.1:77911462-77934962 GCF_021613505.1 Equus quagga | reverse complement strand
CAGGCCACACTGCCTCAGGGCTAAGCACATGGCATGGAGTGAAACATTCAACCTTTGCCACCATCCTGCCACTGACCCCATTTACTCAGATGGGGAACTAGAGGATGGGAGAGCTTAGATGCCCTGCTTGAAGCCAGGCATTGAGGAAGTTCAGAGCTTGGTTATAAAACCTGGTGGTCCAGCCCGAGTCTGACCTTTCCCAGAATGGGCCAGAAGGACAGCACGGGCAGCGGCTATCAGAGCACGCCCCGCATTCCGGGAGTTCAGGCAATGTTCCCATGAATGCCCGCAGTCAGAACTGGAAGGGCCTGGGGCTTTCTCCAGGTCCACTGCCTTGTGGACCGCAAGGAAGACTAAGGCCCAGCAGGGGCCCGTGTCTTGTCTGTTGCCATGTGGTGACTTGAAAATAGCCCTTGTCTTTTGTTGATTGATTATCGGCCCCACTATTATTAACCCCATTTTACAGATGAGGAAAGTGGGGCCCATCAAGTTAATGGACTTGCCCGAGTTCACACAGCTACTGAGTGTTGAAGCTTGGAGTCAAACTCAGGTCTGAATCCCTCCGTGTGTAGATTCAGTCACTAGGTGATGTTGATGTGACTCTCACAATGGTGGGAGGTGAGGGCACCCAGAGGGGAGCAACTCACTTGGCTGTGTCTGTTCTCCACTCAGAAATATGTAATAATGGACATCATGAGGCCCAGTGTGTGTGTGCACGCACACACACACACACACACCCCGCTTCTCTCCATCTGTCCTCCCTTCTTGTTCCCACCTCAAGAGCTCCAGCAGGCTTGCCCCCCCATTATCCAAATGCACTCCGGGTTTGCACCCAGAAGCTTAATTTCACATCTGGCAGGAAGCAATTGTGCAAAGTTGCTGAATCCTCTCCTCCACCCCCTTAGGGGGTTCATCAAACCCCATCATCCCAGAAGTGTCAAAATATTTTCCATTCCCAGCAAAAACAGAAGTAGCACAAAGTCAGAAAGTCCCTAACAATGAAATCTAAAACCAAGCGGCTTTAAGAACAAAATGCTCCTTTGGGATTTTGTGGGGCTGTAGCTTTTGCCCAAGAGGCATGTAGTTGAAAAAGCCCAGGGGCCGGCCCGATGGCAGGGCAGTTAAGTTGGCCCATTCCACTTCGGTGGCCCGGGGTTCGCTGGTTCGGATCCTGGGTGAGGACGTGGCACCACTTGTCAAGCCATGTTGTGGTAGGCGTCCCATGTATAAAGTAGAGGAAGATGGGCACAGATGTTAGCTCAGGGCCAGTCTTCCTCAGCAAAAAGAGGAGGATTGGCAGATGTTAGCTCAGGGCCAATCTTCCTCAAAAAAAAAAGAAAAGAAAAAATATAAAAAAAGAATAAGCCCAGGTACCCAATGAAGGTAAGGCTTCAGAAGAGGGAGCTGTCCAAAACCCATGCCAAGTGGGAAGGCCGGCAATCAGCATGGTTTCGTGAGCTCAGGGCAGGATGACAATGCAGAAGAATGGGGATAATATTCGTTAAGCGTCTTCTACAAAGTACATGCCATATGTAGCGTCACTGAATGCTTACAACACGGTGCGGTATGATCCATTTTACCTGTTTTGTGGATAAGGATTCTGGACTGAGAATCCAGGATCCTGAGGTTTTGTCATGGGTCTGCTACTAACAGGCTACACAGCCTTAAATTAAACCACAGAAATCCAGAGTGGGCTTTGAGGTCAGCAGCTATTCCCTGGATATACCCAGCCTATATCTGGCTACCCTCCTGGCTTATGCCCTGGCTGATGTTGTTAATTGATCATAATGCTCTTTCCCAGGAATCCTGGATAAAATTTCAGAATCCTTCTCAAAATAGCCTTGTAGGTGACTACCTCCTTTATATTGGAACTGGCACAAGAGATGGAATCTATTTGCCACACCTGACTTAGGTCAAGTCTTTATTTCTAAGAAGAGGAAATCAAGACTCAGAGTGGAGAAGTAACTTACTTAAGATCACACAGCAAGTCAGAGACAGACAGGTCTAGAACTCAGGGCTTAGGGCCAAAAGTGCATTACTCAAGACAGCTCCTCATAAAGGGAGTGATGTTGCAAGCCCTGTGTGGCAGCACAGCTCATTTCCATTCTTTTTAAGCAAATGGATTTAAATTCTGGAAACAGTTCCTCAGCCTCTTCCTTCCAAATTGCCCCTCCCTCTGTTCCAGCTGAGCAACCGAGACGAACACGGTACCCAGTTCATGTGTGCCTGGCTTTAACACAAAACTAACATTTTATTTCCCTTCCGTAGTATGTAATTTCTTTGGAAGTTGAAGTGTAATGAAATTGGTCTTTATTATAATTAATAAAAGCCCCATAACTTTAAATTGGGTCATAAATCTTGCCGGGAATCCAATACCAGCATAAGAGTCAGTCCTTTCCCAGAAGGCGCTCTTTGGGAGAAGGAGGCGGGTGGGCTCCCTCCTCCGGAACGGAGGCTGGCTGTGCTCGCTCCAGTGGCGGGTTTTCTGCTGCCAGTCTATTCAGGTCACAAGCAGGACACAGGCAGCTCGTGCACCTGCAAATGGAAAAAGTGTCCCTTCGTCCAGGGCCTGTAGATATTGCTCCAGCGTGAGCTCTGCCTGCGTGGTCAGCTTAGCAAAGGCTTATCTTGAGAAATAAAACGATGTGCTTTCTATGTGCCTGGACTGTGCTAGAGAGATGGGAGATGCTATTCTTGTCCTACCCAAGGACACTTCAGGTGTTTACGGTCCAGCGAGGAAGGCACGGTTGTAAGCTGTGGATTGTGCAGGCGTAGAGGGAGCATAGGGAGAAAGTGGTTGACCTTGTCTTTGAGTGATGTACACTGAGGGGGATTACTTCAACGAGAAAGGAGCGAGTGGTGAAAGCTGATCAGGAGATCACCAGGTGGGCACCTTCTGCTAACACACCACACTCATTGCTGCATCAGGCCCTTTGCACGTGCTGGTTGCTCTGCCTGGAGTACTCATCCCAGATCTTTGAGTGGCTGGCTTCTCTGCATTCAGATCTCAGTTCAAATAGAACCTCCTTGAAAAGCCTTTCCTCTCACCCTACCTCGTGTTTCTCCTCCCACTTTTTTGCTATCATGTCACCTTTTCTATTTCCTTTACAAAGCTGGCCACTCCCTGAAGTTACATTTTTTTTATTTATTTGTTTCCTTGTTCTCTGTTTCCCAAATGCCCAGTACAAGGTAAACACAGTTACAACAGGAAACTTGTCTAGTTTATTCACTGCTGTTGTCCCCGTATCTAGAAGAATTCCAGGCACCAAATGGACAATTAATAACTATTCTAGGCAAAGATTCATGAAATGGCATGGCTCATTAAAAGAAACTTGTTTTAAAGCAGATTACAAAATTGCATGCAATGTAAGAAGGGAAAACGGTATACAAAGATGCCAAAGAGAAAGAAAAATGAAGGCAGAAAAATAAAATCGCTGCCCGAAAGCACCAGGGAGGGAAGTGGGAGGAGAGAAATGCCTAGTAAAGAAGTTGTCATTTCTTTTCTGTGGAATGTGCACTGCAACACCCCCCCTTCACCATCCCCCTTGAAATTTTTAGTTAAGTGTTCGTAGCTCACTAAAATAAATAAGCAAATAAAACCCACCAAGCCAGGAATGGGGTTAGTGTACGCATTTCATAGACCTTAGCATCTTGCTAGAGGTGAGTAGCAAATTTGGTTCTGAGCTTCCTAACAGTCAAAACAAGAGGGAAAGATGAAATGTGGTCACTTTCAAACCTCAGTGTGTGTGAGATAAGCACAAGGCCATTCTGCTCAAGAGAAGCCCAGATGTTCCTGGACCTGAAAGCTGAGAGTGATTTCCCCCACTGGTCCTCACAAGGGGAGAATGTAATGATGCGTCCCTTCAGTGTGTTCAAAAGAGAGTTTCATCATAGCATCTTTCTTCTAGCCGGTCAATGATCTCATGCCAAAGAGCAATTTAGTAACACCCTTTCTACGAGCAGCTAAAACCACGCCATCTAAGCTCATCCCTGATGGGCTGACCAGGATGAGATGGAGAACATCCTGGAGAAATGGAAGTATTGGCTTAATGTATTGAGGTGCTCCAGTGCTGAGTACATATGTGTTTATAATTGTTACATTCTTTTGATGGATTGACCCCTTTACCATTATATAATGACCCTCTTTGTCTCTTGTTACAGTTTTTGACTTAAAGCCTATTTTGTCTGATATAAGTATAGCTACCTACCTCTGCTCTCTTTCAGCTTCCATTTCCATGGAGTATCTTCTTCCACCCCTTCACTTTGAGCCTATGTGTGTCCTTGACGCTGACGTGAGTCACTTTCGGGGAGCATATAGTTGGGTCTGGCTTCTTTTTTTCAATCCATTTATATTTATCCATTCTATGCCTATAGATTGGAGAATGGATCCAGTTACATTTAGAAGAATTATTGATAGGTAAGGTCTTCCTAATGCCATCTTATTGTTTTCTGACTACTTTATAGTTCCCTTGTTCCTTTCATCCTCTCTTGCTGCTTTCCTTTGTGACCTGATGCTTTTCCGTAGCGGCCCGCTTTGATTCCCTTCTCATTATCTTGTGTGCATCTGCTGTCGATTTTTGCTTTGTGGTTACCAGGAGGCATGTAAGCCTCCTGGTGTCTTATCTTATAGATAGATATAACAGTCTGTTTTAAGCTAATAACAACTTTGACCGTGTGTAAAAAACTCTACCCTTTTACACCCCCTCCACATTTTATGTCTTTGGTCTCACAATTTACCTCTTTTCATATTGTGTATCCACTGACAAATTATTATAGTTTTACTTACTTTTAATACTTTTTTCCTTTAACCTTTATACTAGAGTTAAATAGTTAATACACCACCATATTACAGTACTAGAATATTCTGGATTTGAATATATACTTACCCGTACCAGTGTGTTGTATATTTTCATATGTTTTCATGTTACTAATTAATGTCCTTTCATTTCA
Organism: Equus quagga; assembly: GCF_021613505.1. NCBI lineage: Eukaryota > Metazoa > Chordata > Mammalia > Perissodactyla > Equidae > Equus > Equus quagga. The sequence continues at coordinate 77,930,012 of NC_060277.1, read as the reverse complement.
GCTTGAAGAACTCTGTTCAGCATTTCCTCTAAGGCAGGTCTAGTGGTGATGTAGTTCCTCAGCTTTTGTTTGTTTGGAAAGGTCTTTCTGCCTCCTTCATTTCTGAAGGACAGCTTTTCTGGGTAAAGCATTCTTGATTGGCAGGTTTTTTTCTTTCAGTACTTTGAATATATCTTCCTAGTCTGCGAGCTTTCTGCTGAGAAATCTATTGATAGTCTTCGGGACTTACAGGGGTTGTCTTGCATGTGAGGAATTGTTGTCTTTTGCTGCTTTTACAATTCTTTCTCTGTGATTTTAGACAGTTTTATGACAATGTGTCTTGAAGATTATTGTCTTGGGTTGAAATTTGGTGAGTGGGGTGCCTATGAGCTTCTTGAACTTTAATATCCAAATCTCTCCCTAGATTTGGGAAGTTCTCAGCAATTATTTCTTTAAATAAGCTTTCTACTCCTTTTTCCTTCTTTCTCCCTCTGGGACTCCAATAATTTGTAGATTGTTTCTATTAATGGTAACCCATAATTCACAAAGGTTTCTTCATTCTTTTTCTCTTTTTGCTCCTCTGACTGGATAATTACAAATTATTTGTCTTCTAGTTCACCAATTCTTTCTCCTGCTTGGTCAAGTCAATTATTGAAGCTCTCTATTAAATTCTTAAGTTCAGTCATTGCAGTCTTATAGGATTCCTGTTTTTTTTTTTAATGGTTTCTATTTCTTTGTTAAAAATTTCACTTAGTTGTCTATCTGTTCTTTCTTGTAGTTCACAGAATTCCTTTAAGAGAATGATTCTGAATTCTTTGCCAGACACTTCATAGATCTCCACTTCTTTAGGGTCAGTCATTGGAACTTTATTAGTTTCCTTCAGTAGTGTCATGTTTCCTTGATTATTCATGATATCTGTAGCCTTCGTCAGAGCACCTAAATATGTTAAGCAAATACTAACAGATCCAAAGGAGAAATAGACAATAGTAGGGGATTTCAATATCCCACTTTCAACACTGGACAGATCAGTGTGCTTTCCAATAAAAATCAAATCTAATATATTTTTGGGAAAAAAAAAAAACCAAAACAATGGACAGATCATCCAGACATAAAAATCAGTAGGGAAACATTGGACTTGAACTGTTGACCAAATGGACGTAACAGATGTATACAGAACATTCCATCCAACAGCAGCAAGATACACATTCTTCTCAAGTGCACTCAGAACACTTTCCAGGATAGATCACATGTTAGATCACAAAACAAGCCTCATAAAATTTAAGTTTGAAATCATGCTAGATATGTTTTCCAACCACAATGGTGTGAAACTTGAAATTGATAATGGGAAGAAAACTGGAAAATTTACAAATATGGAAATTAAACAACACACTCCTGAACAAACAATGGGTCAAAGAAGAAATCAAAAGAGAAATTTAAAAAATCTTGAAACAAATGAAAATGGGAATGCAATATACCAAATCTTATGGGATGCAGCAAAAGCAGTTTTAAGATGGAAGTTTATAGTGATAAACACTTATATTAAGGAAAAAGAAAGATCTCAAATAAACAACCTAGCTTTATGCCTTAAGGAACTAGGGGAAAAGGACAAACTAAACTCGAAGTCAGCAGAAGGAAGGAAATAACAAAGATCAGAAGAGCAGAAATAAGTGAAATAGAGAACAGAAAAATAATGGCAATGATCAATAAAACTAAGAGCTGTTTTTTTTAAAAATATAAACAAAATTGACAAACCCTCAGCTAGACTAACTAAGAATAAAAGAGAGAAGACTTAAATAAATAAAATTGTAAATGAAAGGGGAGACGTTAGAATTAAAATAGATACAAATACAGAAATACAAAGCATCATAAGAGATTACTGTGAACAATTATATGCCAACAAATTGGATGACCTGGAAGAAATGGATAAATTCCCAGAAACATGCAACCTATCAAGTCTGAATCATAAATAAATAGAAAATCTAAACTAACTAATAATGAGTAAGGAGATCGAATCAGTAATCCAAAACCTCCCAACACAGAAAAGCCCAGGCCCTGATCTGATGGCTTTACTGATGAATTCTAGCAAACATTAATGAATTAATGCCAATCCTTCTCAAACTCTTCTAAATAATTGAAGAGGAGGGAACACTCCCAAACTCACTTTATGAGGCCAGCATTACACTGATGTCAAAGCCAGATAAGGATACTACAAGAAAAGAAAGCTAGGGGGCTGGCCTGGTGACATAGTGGTTAGGTTCACGTGCTCTGCTTCAGCATCCTGGGGTGCACAGGTTTGGATCCCGGGCATGGATCAAGCACCACTCATCAAGCCACGCTGCTGGGGCATCCCACATAAAATAGAGGAAGATTGGCACAGATGTTAGCTCAGTGACAATCTTCCTCAAGCAAAAAGAGGAAGATCGCTAACAGATATTAGCTCAGGGCGAGTCTTCCTCACACACACACAAAAAAAAAAGAAAAGAAAGCTAAAGGCAAATGTCCCTGATGAATATAGATGCAAAAGTTCTCAACCAAAAATACTAGCAAACTGAATTTAACAGTATATTAAAAGGTTTGTACACCAAGTGGGATCAAGTGGGATTTACTCCTGGGATACAAGGATGGTTCAACATACACAAACCAATAAGTGTGAGACAACACATTCATAGAATGAAAGATAAAAATCACATGATCATCTCAATAGATGTAGAAAAAATATTTGACAAAATTCAACATCCTTTCATGATAAAACACTCTCTAAAAATTGAGTATAGAAGGAAAGGACCTCAACATAATATTTAACAAGCTCTCCAGGTGATTTTGCAGCCTACATTGTACTGACCTGACTGATGGTGTCAACAATCACTTTCTTTCATTATGGCCCGTGACACTAAGCTGGGGCTTTAAAGTTCCAGAAGCATTTTCCCCACCCAACTCTTTCATCTGGCCTTCAGAAAGCCCCTGTAAAGAGCGGAAGCAGGTTCTTCCATTGAACGGGTGGGCTAAGTGAGAAGTGAAGTGTTTACGTGTCTTTTCTACGGGAAATACTCAGCAAGGGCTAGGGCCAAGACTGGAGCCAACTCAGAAAACAGCATGGAGGGTGATTCAGACTCAGGCTCTGGAGCAGACTGGCTGGGTCCACTTCCTGACTCTTCAGTCATTGGCTAGTGAACATGGGCGAGGTCTTTACTGGGCTTCCACTTCTTCATCTGCATACTGTATTTACAGGGTTCTTGAGGAACAAATGGAGTATTGCTTTGAAAGCACTTAGCACTCTGATGGCATAGGGTAAGCCCATGATGAATGTGGTTAGCACCACTATTTCACATCCCTGTATTAGATAGAATACAGCTGCAATGGAAGACACTGATAAGGCTTTTGAGGAAATGCAGACAATAAACACAGTTTGGGTGATCACCCCAATCTCACTTGGAGAAACATGGACAGAGTAGGGGGCCAGTTGGAGTTACAATGCGTGGTAGACCCTGGAGTCAGCAAATGAGGAGCTGTCTTTGCCTACCCCATTCCCAGCAGAAGCCGTTCCGATGCTCACATCTAATGACCTCCTGCCTATTTTCTCACACCTATTAGGCAGGATGAATTCTCCCTGATGAGGAAGGAACTGCCTAGACAAAGCCAGCCTCCAGGCCAGCGCTGTCCAATAGAACTTGCTGCAATGATGGAAATGTTCTAAGCCTGTACTGTCCAATATGGTTACCACCAGCCACAGGTGGCTACTGAGCACTTAAAATGTAGCCAGTGTGACTGAGGAACTGAGTTTTTATTTCAAAATATTAATTAATTTAAATTGACATAGCCACCATCTTGGACAGTGCATCTTCAGAAAGGGAAATTTGAGCTCCATTCTGGGGTCGTAGCCTCACCCGGGCTGAGTCCAGCTCTGCACAAAAGCTGGAAGAAGGTTATGCTTGTTGGGGGGACATTACCCTTCTCCGTCCCCCTTTTCTGATTCCCACTAAGCCAGCCAGTCGGTGAGGCAGTGAGCTCCTGGAAGAATGTGTCGTAAATGGTCTGGTTCTGACCTTTGCATCCTCAGGGTCCAGCACACTGCCCAGCACTTGATGTTCATTAACTCAGGTTGAGTTCAGCTAATTCTTCTCTCGTCTGTCGGACTTGTCGCATCCATACCGCAGTGAGGACTGATCCCCTGTCCCGAGGTGCCCAGCCTAACAAGGGGCGCTAATGAAGATTTTAAAGACAGGTGTGACTATCTGATCGAAAAAGCAGATGTAGGCAAGGAATTGCAACTCACATTAGTGTTATCTCTGGAAGAAGCCAGGCTGCCTTCTCATTGTGGAAGAGAGATTTTTTTTTTTAACTGAGGGAATTGTTTGCCGTGGGTTAAATTAAACCCATGTTCCAATATAAAATGCAACACAATTCACGTCAATGTTAATAATGATGGGAAATCTGAAGAATTATCTTTCACAGTAAATTGCCTCTGCAGTTGCAGGTACTCCTTATCAAAAGTAAATTCAATATGAGAACACTAAACATGAAGAAGTGATAAATTATGGAGGGAATCCACCCTCCATCATTTGGTGCCTCTAAGTTTTGAGTTTCAAGTAGCAGCTGTGACTTTAACGAAGTCATTTCCTATCTCTGCGCTGCAGGTTCCTCGTCTGAAAAATGAGGGGGATTGAACTAGACGCTCTCCAAGGAGCCTTCCAGCTCTGAAACTTTATACGTCTCAGAGTGCATGAAACGGATCCATTTGGCATTTCGTTCTCCAGTGCCCTCGCCACAGAGAGACCCTGCTAATTTAAAAAACTGAGCGGGCTCCTAGGAGGCAGCAGTAAGGAGTAAGTCCCCTCCTTTCCCTCCCATCCTGTCCCCGCTCAGGAAGCTTCTGTTCTCAGCAACATGAATTTGTAGTTGCTGCATTTATTCCCAAGGCCGGGCCCGGGAGGAGGGGCTGGCGGGAAGCGAGAAGAAGACCCTCTGTGTCCCTCCACTTCCTCCATGCAGTGGTCTCCTATCCCGTCCGTACTGGGGACTGACTGTGACAGAGAAGCCCACTAGATAGCTGATGGCTTCAGAGAAAGGTTTGTCTCCTTCCGCCCTCACCCTGCAGGCCCCTCCGCTCGCTCGCCCGCCCTCATAGTTAATGATCTCCGAATCGCAATCTGACGCGCACTCAGAACTGCGGTTCAGGGAGGTTAATTGTATTGTAATTGCCTCCTTCTCGGGGCCCCTATGTTATCACTTGTGACTGGGAGGCTTGGGGACAGATGACTAACTCCTTTGGCCCCTCGGTGCCTCCAGAGCCATCTCCCCCACCCCGTCCCGCCACCCCTTCCTCGGCATCACACTTCGAGCTCTCTCCCCTTCTGGTCCACACCTTCCTGATGCTCCAAGTGGCCAGCAGTACTCTTTTTGTCGTTGCCTCTGGGAGTCCCAGGGCCTGGAGCCCAAACTGGGGTGGGGCGGGTGGGGTGTTGTTAGGAGGGAGCAGGGATTTCAAGGCTTGAGCTGAGGAAATCCTGGAACCTTCGTGATACAGAGGAACCACGCCCTCCTGCCTCCAACGTCCTATTCTGGGCAACGAGCTTGCAGCCCCCACACTTGTTCTTTGGGTCTGTGCCCTCACCATCCCCTCCCTGTCCTGCCCTCTGCCTTGCCCTCCAGCCCCACTTTTTCCATTCCCTTTGTCTTCTTTATCCGGTTGACCCTTACTCCTTTAAAATCCAGCTCAGTTACCACACCTGCCTGCACCTTCCTGACTTCCCCCACACCACATTCTGTGCAACCATGTTCTACATCCATATTTACGTTCCATTAAAATAACCTGTTTGTTTATATGTCCCACTGAAAATGCTACCTGCCCTAGTCCGGATTAGCTCAGAAACGAGTGGGGTCTGAACCTATGGGTGGTCAAAACCCAGAGGCCCAGAGGGAGGCTGACCCAGGGCTTTATTCCCGGCCAGAGCCTGTCCCTTCGCATCCTTCTGCCGCACAACCCATCAGGGTCCGACACTTAGGCCTTCTAATAATTACACCTGGGAAAAGTGAAGACCTCACCCCTCCTCCTTCCAACCTAAGCACCAGCCATACCTAGTGGTCTCTGAACTGCTGGTTGCTTCCTGGAAGCTACCAGGCCCTCCAGAGCCCTTGCACAGTGAGCTCTCATTCATACCTTAAAGATTGCTCCTCCATGAAGCCTTCCCTGACATCCCAGGACAGTCCACACTGCCTTCTTCTTCTGGGATCTCAAAGTGCCTTGTTGACACTTGGGTGAACTCCAGTTTCAGTGTACAGTGAGCATCTATTTGCCTGTCTGTCTCCCTCCACGAAACAGTAAGCCACCCGAGGGCAGGGTCCCTTCCAGTGCTCCCCAGTAGTTCCTGATGTGTAGCAGGCATGTGAAGAATGTTCGCTGACTTAGTTAATGAACGAGGGAATGGTGAGAAAAGCATTGGAAGATGCGCTTAAGGTCGCGGCTTCAGCAGCACCGTTAATGCTGCTCCCACACGGGGGCGAGGTGGCAGGTCTACGTCATGTTCTCCTGTTTCTTCAAAATTAACATGTTGAGGTTTCAAAAGTGGGTCGCACTGCAGACAGCTCTCCCTTGCTCCCTGGTTCCAGTAGAGGCAGAGAAAATGCCTTCGTTTTCCTTCGGTGTCTTCACAAGCGCTTCTCAAACGTGGATGTGCCTTCACATTACCCAAGGAGCCCATTAAAATGCAGCTTCCGACTCCGTAGGTCTGGGGGCGGTGCCTTGCAGTCTGTGTGTCTGGCCGACGATGCCCGTACCACTGTTTCAGGGACAACGCTTCAAGTAGCAAGAATTTACTCCAATTCTCGTAGAAAGCACTATATTTTCTAATTAGAAGCCTCAAACCCAAAGACAACAGTGTGGTGTAGGAAAAGGTGAACTTTGGACTTAGTTAGACTCAAGCCATCTCTGGGTCCTACTACTTTGCTATCTGTGTGATCTTAACGTATTTTCTTAACTTTGCTAAGCTTTGGATTCTTCGTCTGTAAAACTGAAGCCATGGCCTGTAACCCCATGGATATGTATGCATGTGTGTGTGTTTGAATGAGGATTACATGTCGAACTTATAAGATACTTCTGCCTCACAGCAGGTCTTCAGTAACTAGCTGTTTGTTCCCTTCTGATTGGAGCTGGTTTCCAGAGTCACTGTTTGCTCTCTCTCGTAGGTCAGACTTCTCTTCCTCCATAATCAGAGCCCTCTCTGGAAGAAAGTTACCTTCCTGCCCCGACACCAGGATTGGCCTTGTGTCTTGCCTTGGCTGATGAGATGTGGGTGGAAGCATGTGCATCACTTCCAAGCCAAAGCTTTAAGGACAATGCGTCTTCCCTTTGTCCGTCTTTCCTTTGTCCATCTTCCATGAGACTGTCAATAACAGAGCCAGGAGCCACTCCTTCAGCCAGGGTCCCAAAGTAAAGGTGACATGGAGCTGAGCCCCAACCGACCTGCAAGGAGAAAGTTAAATGAGTGAGAAATAGACCTATGTTTTTGAAAACCACTGAGATCTGGGGGGTTGTTTATTATTGCAACATAACTACTTTATCCCAACTGATAAATCCTACCGCACATCGATTGCCTTCCTCTCTGCTTTACGCAAGGCGCTGAGATGATGGCAGAGATGGCACATATGGATCTGGCAGCAGTTATGTCCTCAAAGCACTCGGAGTTTAGTGAAGGATCCAGAAATGTAAATTCCCGAGGATAACACACAACTAAAGTCAGTGCACCCGAATAGGTCTATAATTGGGGTGCTTCTAGACTGCAGAAGAAAGGTCAGTGAATCCTTCCCAAAGAATTGAGGAAGATCTCATGGAGGGAGGGGCCTTTGAGCAAGGCCTAGGAAAGTGACTCGACTTTTGATTGGACATCATAGTACATAGAACAGGGTATTTTTAAATCAGAAGTCCCGTATTCAAGTCTTGACTCCAGCACTTATTTGCTTTGTGACCTCGAGCAAGATGCATGACTTCTCTGCATGTCTCTTTCCACTTCTGCAAAGTAGCGCTAATAATACATCTCAGCATTAGGGGAGGTTTAAATAAAAGAGTCTGCTTACAAGCACCGCTCTGTGCACATAGCTTATACCATAGACATAATCCTATGTAATATAACAATCCTGTCTCCTAATAGGGCAGAGAGAAATACCTGCTTGCATTTTCGAGGGCTTACTTTGTCCTTAGTACCATGCTTCATACTTCATTTAATCCTCTCAGAAACCCTAAGCGGTAGGTGCTATTGTTATCCCTATTTTACAAGAAGAAAATAAACTTCGAGTTGTCCAGTAACTTGCTTAAGTACAAATAGAGCAGGAGCCGGACATCAGGCGCTTGACTGCAGCCCATGCCCCTAACCATTTCCCGGTCCTGCCTCCCTGGGTGGAAGGAGAGAGACGTGAAACCGTGTGTGCAGGCAGTGGAGCTAAGTAGGAAACTGGGGCAAAATAGATGGGGCTGAGGCGAGCTTTTGCAGCTGCTCGTCTTGGGATTATATCACAGGCTGAGATTACAAGATGTCCGAGGATGCTCTCACTGCAGCCCTCTGTTCCTGTGCCCTGTGCCTTCGGAACTTCACAGATAATGATAGTACTTTCTTCACTCAACAGAACGTTTATTGAGCACGGGCAAGGCCCTGGGAGAAATACAAAAATGAATAAGACCTCCTCTAGGCTCAGGAGTTTGATTTGAGCTTTAGGCAACCGTTGAAGGGTTTTGAAGAGGCGAGTCGAAGAGTAAATCTGGGCTCTGTGGGGAGGGCTCTGACTGTTGTGGAGGATACATCGGAGATGTAAGATGCAAGGAGGCCAGGTGGGAAGCTAAGGGGATTGTCTGAGACAGAGTGGCAGGAATGGAGAGGAAGAGCAAAGTACTAGAGATGCTCCAAGGGCAGAATTCACTGGCCTTCCTGGTATTGGGAGAGGGGGCATGAGGGAGACTGGCATCATCGGTGACACTGAGGGCTGGAATCTGAATGCATGCCAGCAGGAAAGAGATGGAAAAGACTATTTACATAAAGGAAGCAACTACTATGGAGACGCATCCAGGGGTCAACAACGCTGGGGAGTTATCACTCCTGGGGCTGCAGGAGCAAGGTGAGGAAATGGTGTCACTGGACCTTTGGAGGAGTTGTCACAGTAGAACTCAGCTCCTGCCAGTATTAGAGTGAGGCCAGAGGGAGCAGGTAGGGGCTGGGGGTAAATATCCTGGCCTTTCTCCATTCCAACCTTCTGATCTCCCATTGGCCACACACAACCTTAAGCCAGAGGGCAAAGGAGCCCAGACAGCATGAGGCATTGAGGTCAGCCCGCTGAATCCCAGAGCAGAGCAGAGGAAGGCAGAGAACTGGCCACGTGTGGGGTTGCAAACAAAGAATGCCCAGCACGGTGCCCGGGGAGAGGGACAGTGTGTGGTTCCACACTGGGCTCTGGAGCCCGACCCCCTGGACTTGAATCCCAGCTCTTGCACTTACAAACGGTGTGACTGAGGGCAAGTTACTGTCCCTCTTTGAGCTTCAGTTTTCTCATCTGTACAAAAGAAAGTTGATTGTTGCAAGATAGCACACAACACATAGAACGCAAGTGCTAAATGCGTATGAACTTTGTTCTGTTTTTTGTTCTTTGTTTTACAAAATAATAGTCCCTCCGTGAATACGGGAACCAAGAAAGAGATACTAGTTGGGGGACGGGGGATGCTGTCTCAAGTCTTGAGTCTTGTTCTTATGGGGTCTGTGGTGCTCGTGGACTGTCCATGGGGAGATGACCAGCAGGCAAGTTGACGTGCACTGGAGCTGAGAAGAGAGGTTATGGAGCCAGAACAAATTTGGGGCTCATCTGTGTGGGGGTGATGGTTCTTAAGACAGAGCAGTGGAACGGACTGGGTGGGGACAGTCTGTGGGAAGGGAAGGGTTGGTAATCTTTCTGTACCTGAGAAGGCTGCAGATCCATTTGCTCTGACTTAATCCTCCCACTGCAGGAAGAAAACTACATGATCCTCTATCTGGTTCTTCCTGGGCATAGATTGTTATATGTTAAGCGTTGGATGGAACCAGAAGCAATGTCTGCAGTCTTTGTATGGAGCTAAGCCAACTGACCCACTTGGAGTTGTTTCATTCATTCAGTCATCAAAATTTTATTCAGTATTGTGAGGGATCAGAATTTGCCACCCCGAGATGTATCTTTTTGGCTTGATTTTTTTTTTTTGCTTTTTCTCCCCAAATTCCCCCAGTACATAGTTGTATATTTTAGTTGTGGGTCCTTCTAGTTGTGGCGTGTGGGACGCCACCTCAATGTTGCCTGATGAGCAGTGCCATGTCCACACCCAGGATCCCAACTGGCAAATCCATGGGCCACTGAAGTGGAGCATGCAAACTTAACCACTTGGCCATGGGGCCAGCCTCAAGCCTTGATTATTTTTAGGAACAAAAGAGAAAGAAACTTAGACCTTTCCCCTAACTGCCTAAAAGAATTTGAGATAGAAGGCCTGTCCCAGGAGGGGACTATCCAGTAGATAACTCTAGGTGTGGTAGACTGGGAGGCACGGAGCAAGGCCATGGCCCAGCAAACATTTGTTTACCAAATATTTGCTTTTCCATTTCCGTGTGATTTGCCTTCCTCCCCTTTGAAGTCCCAACCACCGCCCGCAACATCCTCCTTTGTCTTTAGCTGAAGATGGTATTTAAGGTGGTGGGTTTGGCCATTTTGATGAGTTACTCAGTTTTCCTGGGTTTCTCCCATGTGTACATCTTATTGAACTTGTCTGATTTTATCCTGTTACTCTGTCTCATGTCAATTTAATTCTTCGACCATCCAGAAGAACCGAGAGGGAGGATGGGCATAGTTCTTCCTCCCCCACAGCATTCAGATGCAGAAAATTGTACTAGAAGAGAGGGGAAAGGAATAAAAATAATCAAGAGGTGGCCTTGGCCTTGCTAGCAGCTCTTACCTATTTTAATATGTTGAGATACACTTTAGCATTTGCTGTGGCAAAGCACACATTCCTGGACTGCTGTGAGCTTAGAAATAACAGAGAGCTCTGCTCCCTGGCTCAGGAAAGCAAAAGTAACGTGAGTTGACATGAAACTCGCATCCTAATCCCAATACATGGGCTCCTGGGTATAGGAATGTTTCAAGATGTGTAGAGGATCAATTCTGCAGAAGTCCATGAATACCACATGGCATTTGGATACCACGATTCCACTGTGGGGCTGGGCTGGATTGGTCTACCTCTTGCCCATCCAACTGAGCATGAGACAGAGACCTGGTTCAAAGTCCAAGTTCAATGACAGCTGGACTATGAGCTCTGTTTGGGTGGGGACTGCATATTTTACACCCTCTTCCCCCACAGTATTCCCTGGGCCTAGCACTGTGGTGGTCATATAGGAGGTGCTCAACAAATCATTGTCAGATGAATGAAAATATAGGGAATTCAAGACAAGATATTTAAGAGAATGTGATCTTTTATTACGGGAGTGGCTCTACCACTTATTGAGCTGTGTAACCGTGGGCATCTTACTTAACCTTCCTGTGATTTACTTTCCTCATCTATAAAATGGGGATAATAGTTATTTCCCTCATACAGTTGTTAAAAGGATTGCGATAGGGCAATAAAGTGCTGGTCCTGGTAAGTGGTTAGTAGAAAGGAAGCTCCAAAACATAAATTCCTGCAACATTATTATTCTCATCATTGTTTGTTATGTTTATTTTTAAAACATTTGCTTAGTCACAGATGCTTTGGTTTGAAAGGATCGTCAAAGTCTTGTTTCCTAACCACACATCAGATATGGAGTGACCAGGTGGATCCTAGGCATCCACAGGGGCAATGTCCCAAGGACCTTCACAGGCGGGAGACTCCACGTGGAGGACACTGAGACCCACCCCGCCCTCCCCCGACTTCTCAAGGAGGAGCTGAAACTTACATTTCCTGTTCTCTTTCACTCACATCATGACCCTGTGAGTTAGGGAAGGTCATAGCTATAGTCCCATTTTACAGATGAGAACACAGAGGTCCAAAGAGAGAAAGATAACACAGCCAGTAAGTACCGAGGAGGGACCTTGAACTGAAGCCTTTGGAATCTTGGTCCCACATCCTTTGAATAAAATGTTCCTGATGCTCATTTAGGCCCTTCCCTTTTTTATTTCTCATTAAGTATATCTGATCTGAAATGCCCTTCTCTTTTCTTAAACAAACAAAATCTCGTAAGTGAGAGTTGTTTTTGATTTAAGCATTTTTCTCCTTTTTTGTGTGTGTGTGTGATAATCAATAGGAATTCCTTGCTCTTTCCTGGACTTAAGAGACTCCCGTTGAGTGGTATTATAAAAGCCGGGATTAAACTACTCACTCTTGGGCCCTTTGCCCTTTCAAGGGGATTACTCTTTAAAAAAAAAAAAAAGAAAATCCATCCAGTTAATCATTTTTCTGTGGGCCAGGTTACTCTGGCTGAAATGAAATGTGGCTGCCAGGAGTTTGGATCCAGCCTCATTTGTTAAGCGTCTTCTTGGTGCATAGCTGGGGTCGGGGAGGGCAGGGCCAGGGCAGGAAGAGGATCTGGGCAGAGAAACAAGACAATGACTGACCCAGGACAGCTCGCTGAAGGCCGTGGGGAATGAGTGCCTGTGTCGTAAAGGAGACACAACATCCCCCATGGGAGTGAGAATTCTGGGGAGGCAGCAGGAGCCTAAATCATACTCAAAACCTCTCTCTTCATTTTGCCTTTTCTCTCTCTTTTGGGATTTCTTTCACTTCAAGCCACTATTGCCAAAGGAATCACATAGTTTATATGTACTTACATATGTGGTTATAAAAAATGCTTGTGGTGAGAGAACCATAGGATGGTGATCGGGCAAAAGTAGTCAACAGAATTCTGGAAACCCCTGCTCATCTCTCAGGGGAATTTCTGTTTTTAATAATAATTATCATCATCATCATCATCATCATCATCATCATCAAAAGTCCAACTACCTCAGAGCCTCAGTTTCCCATTCTCTATTTTCATTTATTCAACAAGTATTTACTTAGCATGTACTATGTGACTGGTGCTGTGAGGGGATGGAGAATACAGTAAGTATTGGCTCAGACATATGCTCCTGCCCTGTGAGAGCTCAAAGACTAAGCTTGACATAGGGCAAAGGGGAGGAGGGCAGTTAACTTTAACAGGACAGGAGTACTGCCAGGAAGGAGGGGCAAGACCAGTGATGAGTAAATAAAAGGCAATAGGATATGTCAGAGTATATGAGGAAGCCATTTGGTTTAAAACTAATTCGGCCTGACCTTGTTTTTCCAAAAGGGCCTCACACGGCCTATTGAGTGTGCATTGTACATCTGCTTTAAACATTTGCTACATCCCAAAGACAAGAAGGATACCCTTAAAGACAGAGATGTAGCTTCTCCCCATATCAGCATTTCCTTAGGATAAGCATCTCTTCCTAGAAACTAAGGATTAATTATTAACATGCTGTGCTCACCTTGTGACCACTGGCCTGCTGTGCCAGCTAAGCATCTCGTGATAGTAGTGAAAAAGATATTTCTGTTGTATGTGATGTATGCTCTTTATTCCAAGAAGGTGTATAACCACTCTGTATGCCCCACTTCTTGGGTGTGCTTCCTTTTCTTAGTGAGGGAAGTCCCCCTGGCTGTAGTCCTCAGACTTGGCTCATAATAGACTCACCCCAAATTTTGATTTATAGATTGATTATGGATTATTTGTGTCGACACTAATAACAGGTGTCCTCCCTGGTAATACAGGGGGAACCAGCTATCCAAAGAGTATGTGGTGACAAACAGCAGGCTGACTTCCCCCAGAGGAAACTTCTGATGGAGCAGGGCGCTGGAGCATGCAACGTTTGGAAGTGCTGGCCAGCAGAAGGTTGGCCTGAGGGAAGTCTGTAGCCAGTGAGCGGGTGAGAGAAGATCCAGTGCCAGTGGGAGAGGAATAGAAAGAGGAAGTCAGGGTGCCTGGGACACTAGTAAAGAGGTCGGCATGTGGAGGTTCAGTCTCAGGGGAACAGAGGCACACCTATCAGAACGGGGTGCCAGGCTCCGTCCCAGACCAGATTAAGCCATAATCAGAACTGAGGCTCAAGGTCAAGGGGACATGGTGGGAAGAATGGTTGATTTGAGGCTAGGGTCACATGGTTTAGCAAATAAAAATAGAGAGCCCCTAGTTAAATTCAAATTTCAGGTAAGCAACAAATACATTTTAGTATAAGTATGTGCCATGCAATATTTTGGATATACTTATACTAAAAATTTATTTGTTGTTTATCTGAAATTCCAGTTTAATGGTGTCCTGTATTTCATCTGGCAACTGTATTTGAAGCAGAGATCTAAGGTCCTTCCATCCGTCCTGCTCATATGGTCAGCTCGAAGGAGGGTAGGATATATGTTGTGATGGGTTCTGAGAGCAAAGGGGCCCAGCCGGCTCTGGCAGAGGCAGCATCCTCTCCTCTCATCTGGGCATCAATCAACAAGATGGATGATCTCGTCAATCAAGTCCTAGGGGGAGGGGCAAAGTGGAGTGCAATGTGATTGATATTAGAACCTAGGAGGGCCCACACCCAAAGATGTGGGGCTAAAGCCTGGGTCTCCAGAAAGACTGAAAGCAGGGCCAGCCTGCCAGAGGATGGGCAAGAAGTGGTCCGGTGGAGGAAGGCCAGCTGCATGGCTAAGACACAGGTCCGAGCACCTCCCTCCCAAGTGCCAGAGGCCAGAGGCCTGCAGGAGCGAGTCGGAGCCCCATACTACCCTCTCCAAAAAGGGGAGCCTGGGGCGTCTGCTTCTGGGAGCTGTCACGGATGCACAGGGTTCTCACATCCTTTGGAGGCATCTGTGCCAGGGGCCAAGGTGAACCATGAGCAGGTTTACACAGGCCTGGCTTTGAATCCTGGCTCTGCTTGAAGCCTTAAAGCATTGCTTCAGGTGCTGCTGCATATGGTATTACAACCTTTTGATGTTTACAGCAATCCTTTATAAGACTGAAATGGATGTGAATACCCCGTTTTACAGATAAGGATCCTGAGGCTCAGAGAGGTGAGGGAACCTGTCCAAGACCACTTAGTATTAAATGAGGGCATGGGAATGACCCCAAATCCTTCTGGCTTTTCTCCTCCACCACACTGCCTGCCAAGGGTGTAGTGAGAGAGCCCCATAGCACAATTCAGAGGGCCTTGGCCTTCATCTTGACTCTGCTCCACCACCGGCCAGCCATGTCATGGCCTAGCCTCTTCCTCACGTGCCAGATGCACAAGTTGAAATGCTGGGTCTTTAATCCGCCCTCCAGTTCTCCCAGGCAGGGACAAGTGGTTAAGGTCAAGGCTCTGGGTCAGAGATCAAATCCTGCCGCTTCCTGGGTACACAAGTTCTTTAACTCTCTGAATTCCCTTTATCTCATCTGTGATGGGACTTGTTATAAAGAATAAAAGGGACAATGTATGTGCATCTGCAGCATACAAACGGTGCTTCCTAAGTGTTCCTTTTACCTTTGTCTTCAAGGGTTCTGATGTTCCTACAACGTGGGGACTAGCCTGCAGGCTCTGGGTGAATACCTCCACCCACTTCTTCCCTGGGATTGACTGTCCTGAACAAAAAAGCCCGCTCCATGGGAAATCATCCGTGGCTTCGTGCAGCACTGGAAATGCAGACTCTGCATCTTGCCCTGCAGGATCTGGCCCCTTCCAGCTCTCCACCTCATCTCCCCTCACTTCCTCCTCCCTCTTCACTCCAGCCCACCAGCCCTCCTGGCGTTGGGAACAGGCAGAGCTCCTCCCTGCCACAGGCCCATCCTGTGCACCCTCCTCCACGTCCCCTTGTCCAAGTCAGCGCCAATGTCTCCCACCCAAAGTGGTCTTCCCACACCACCCACCACCGTATACTAAGCAGGCCTTTCCCGAGTCATTCACACCATTCCCATCCTAGTTTTTCCTAAGCACTTATCACTGTCTGAAATCAACATCTGTGTTAATTGCTTACTTGCATTTTGGCAATCTCACCATCACGCTTTTCCATGAGAATAGGTGTCTCGACTGTCTTGTTGATCCCTGTATTCCCAGCATGGGAGGAGTCCCTGGTATGTAGTAGTGCTAATAACCACGCCTTGGTTTGTGAATGAGTGAATAAATGAATGAGCGAATGAATGAACCAATCCATCCATCCATCTTGGTGTCTCCCGCCACTTATCTCATCTCCGTTTTCATCTCCCTGTCCCTTGGTTCAGGCTGTCTGTGGGGTCTTGGCTTCCCTCTGTCTCGAGTCTCCACAGCTCTGTGCTTTGTGGTGTGTCATCAATTAGTCACACTCCTGGCTTCAGGCCCAGCTCCAAGATTCCCAGGCTGGCCTCAGAGGTTGTCCATGAGATAAGTTAGACACACACAAGGCTACAGAAGACTATTTGTATCTCCTCCCTGCTAAGGGAGGAAAGTCCCAGTGCTCTCCTGGCTGAGATCTGGCTGGTCCAGGCCAGTTAATTGCAGGAGGCTGGGGAAAGGGGACTGAGCTGCAAGCGGGAGGTGAGGAGGGATCCCAGAACAGCATGGCTCAAGAGCAACATGCACTCCCGCCCTGGTCCTCTCAGGGTCCAAGCTCCTCTCTCTCCCTCTGCAGAGTGTGACTCAGGCTGAAACCTCAGCCCACCCAGGAGTGGGTCCAGCTGACAGACTAATCACCCCCTTTGCTGTGACTCAGCGCCCAGCTCCCCTTGCCGCCTGCCTGTCTGCCGGCAGCTCATCAGAGCCATCCAGGGACTGTTTACCATCACCTCCAGCCATGCATAATTCATCAGCCTCCCTCTTTCCTGTGGCCATCTTCCCCCTCCACCTCCCATAATTCAGGCAGCTGAATCCTCTTCCTTTGAGGACTCTGGGAACACAGAAGCCCCCGCCTTACTGAGGAGGCTGCCCTGAGAGAAGACACCTTCAGACTGGGAGGGAGGAAGTGGGAGGGGACTTTGTCGCAGGGAACCTGCCCTGATCCTGCGCAAGACAAGTGTCTGTCTGAGAAAAGCATCTTGTACACACACCCCTCCCTCCTTCCCAGTCACGCCCTGCCTGTGGGGGCCTTCTCCCGCATTGTCCATCCTGGAAACTGGGAAAGTCAGCTAAGTAAGGAGGAAGGAGGCTGCGGTTGACACTGGGGAAGAAGCTGGAAGGGGAGTGACAGGGCACCCTGCTACCTTGCTGCAGTCAATTAGCATCGAAGAGTGTTATTTCTTCAAGTGCTGCCCGAAATAGTTTCCATTCGTAGCGCACTTCTGGTTATTCCATGGTGGTGACTTGCTGCATTCTGACGCCCCCCCCCACCCCAGGTCCCAGCTGAGCTGACTGAGACATTGACCCTCAGTAAGCATCCCAACCCCACCCAGACCCAGAGCCCCTCCTGACAGGGCCACTGGGACTCCGTGCTCCCGAGGGCAGGAGCTGCAGGTGACCCTGTGCTGCAGACCTGCTATCTGTCTGGGAGAGCCTGAAGTGAGCGCCGTGTGCTCATGTGCCTCCGGGAAAGAAGGACGAGGCAGGGGGCTGTCACTGAATCCATCACGGAATCTCTCACACGAGGAAAAGCACCTCCGGCAGGTGCAGCAACTTCCCTAAGGGGACACCACCTGTTAACGACAAAGCTTCGCACCTCTTTCCTGTAGCGAGGACCAGCTCTGAGTCCCAAAGCAGAGTGACAGACACGTCCAGGGCAGGCACTGCTCTGAGAACTTTGCATGTATTGACTCACTGAATCCTCACAATGAGATATGTATAGTTCTGCACATTCTACAGGGGAGGAAACTGAGGCACAACTGAGCAATTAGGTAGCTTGCTCAAAGTTGCATGGTTGGAATTAAATGCAGGAGCTCCAGCTCCAGGAATCCGTTCTAAACAGTGACTGAGGCCAAGACACTCAGGCCTCGGCCAACATCCCATGGGGCCAGGGGCGGGCAGCCAGGACAGTTTGCACGGGGAGGGTCTTGCCTTTCCCAGCTCTTCTCTTCCCACCGAGGCATGTTTTTTGCAGTCCTTGGCTATCAGAGTATATTCTGTTCAGCGCTTATTCTGAGCTTATATGTGCCAAGCACTGCCCCAAGAACTTTACAGATATTAACTCATTTAATCCTCAGGACAACCCAACAAGGTCAGCATTGTTGCAGTTGTGCAGATGGGGAAAGTCAGTTCTGAGAGTGGTCAACATTTGGACCTTCTTGGGCCTGGGATTCTGCACCCCACCAAAACCCCCACCCCAATAAATTCATTCAGAATGTCACACTTCCCTCCATCCGCTGCTTAATCAGAAAACTAGGAGACTTCTTGATTTCTCCCTCCCCTGGTGCCTCCAAATCATGGTCCCTCCATCTTCATGACCTGTTGTCCTGCCTCTTTGATCTCTGTCATTCCATCAACCTCCCTGATGGTCTCTTTCCATTCTTGTCCTCTCCCAACCCATTCTCCAAACAGCAGCCAGAGGGAGCCTCTGACAAAGCACTTAGAAAAATCCAGAATTCCTCATCATGGCCCACAGGCTCTGCATCACCCTGTCCTTCCTCTCTCTCTCTCTCTCTCTCTCTCTCTCTCTCTCTCTCTCTCTCTC